>NC_133331.1:201453954-201588954 GCF_042186555.1 Aquarana catesbeiana
ACATACCTTCCTATCATCTGCTGCTGTTGTGAAGAAACATTTGCACAAAAAAGCATGTTCGGAATATGTTAGGAAAATTTATTAAAGTGTTGAAGATGGCTAATTCAGAAAATGTTGCAATACCTGTTTTATGCACTGCAGACGGTCATTAGTCTGCTGTATATGTCTGTCCATAGAGTTCATCCTGACAATGACTGCTCTGCTTCTACCTGAAAGCCATGAAAGGTCTTCAAACCTACAAGATAACAAAAAAACAGGTTAAGTAATAATATAGCATTTTCTTTTCAGAAAAAAAACAGATGCAATATACTTAGACATTTGCAAATGCATTGACTGTATAAACTGGCAGCTTGCAGTAATGAATAATAATACATTTATAGAACATTAATGTGTGCAATAATAACATCGTCCAGTTGATTATTATTGTGTGGAGTTGGACGTTATATGTGTTTATATAAAAGTTTCCTTTTTGTTAAAGTGTTTACCTAACAAATACAGTATTAAAAAAAATGCAGCCAATATTGTAACGTCAACTATGACAACTGTGTGAAGGACACTGGGCCGGCACTGATGATCTCAAACATTATGAAAATACTACAATAAACAGGAATATAACATTTCGCAATACGTTTTAGGCTTTGTTTCCACTACTGCAAGTTGTTGTGCGACTTGACACATGTGAAGTCGCATGACAAGTCAACGTCCATGCATTTCAATGGTCCCCGTTCTAATTGGTGCGACTCAAGTTGCAGGGACTCTAAAAAAGGTTTTTGTACTACTTTGTTCTGAATTCGGTGCAACTTATTCTCCCATGGTTCTCACCAGTCGCATGACATTGCATTTGAAAATCGCATTGCAAAGTCATTCTGTAAATCGTGCAACTTTGGGGTTGCAATAGTGGAAACTTAGCCTTAAAGTGACCTGTCATTAGACTAAGTGTAGCTCACTTCATATATCTTGGTAGACACAATCAGACATAACCCACCCATACACTGCTGTCAGGCCCATGCAGGCTGCTGTCACAGTGAGCAATCCCAGCACAGAGTGCCAGTCTGTTCCATGCACCGATAAGGCTTTCTCCTGACTCCTAAGGATTAATCCATACCCTCCTTACTGCAAATCCATTCCAGGGGAATAGATCTTCCCACAACTCTCAGTATTTATTATTCTTGACATTTAGGTACGGTGTAAATAACTTGTCATCAGTGGTTTCCAGCCTCAGACCTCACAGAGCCAGAAATGGATGTACTTCACACAGACACATATAAGAGATATAAATCTCCTCCTAGGAAATCTAAAACCATGCTACTACTCAGACAAGTGACTGGATGATGGTTTTAGGGCTGCAACTAACGATTATTTTCATAATCGATTAGTTGGCCGATTATTGTTTCGATTAATCGATTAATCGGTTAATAACCTTAAAAAAAAAATGTGGCGTATAATTTAGTTAATATGTAAAGTTTAAAAAAATGGCAATTTATTCCTAAATATCTCTATGCAGTGGTAAATATAAATAACCAACTATATGATTAGGGAGCAAAATATCTAATCCACTCCGAGAATAACAGACAGAAGAGATATACTGTATATACTATTAGAGGAGATACACTGTATAAACTGTTAGAGAAGAGATATACTGTACATACTATTAAAGGATGAATCTGATAAATATTATCAGACTCAAAGATCAAATGCCTTCCTCCAAAAAAAAATTTCATTTTAAGAACGTTCGTTCGATTTTCTAATCGTTAGTGGGGTCAAGTCGACGTTCATTTTCAACCACAGTGACGGGAAAATTTGGAAATTGAAAACTTCTTGGTCAAAGGAATTTTCAGACAGTGTATGTGGTTTTCGTTCAGAAATTACATTCATTTTAAAAACAGAATGTTAAAAACAAGTAAAAATTTCAAACAACATTCTTTCATTCAGCGAATGTACAAAAACATTTCGTCTGAATATTCTCATCTGAAAATTGATCCTTGTGACCAGAATAAGGCTCGCTACAGACCTAGGCAGTTTGCTTTCAATCTGTTTCTGCAGTGCTTTTTGCTGTGCGTTTTGATTTTTGCGCACGTGATTTTGCGGCGATTTACGTTTTTGCATTTTTTTTGGCCAATTGGGTTAAAAAAAACTAAAATTAGCTCTTTATAGTACAAAAAAAAAAAAAAAAAAAAGCAGATAATCACTACTGTAAGGGGTTCATTTTTTTTTATTGTAGAACTGTGAAAGTCACATCTACAGTAGCGATTATTTGCTCTTTTTATACTATAAGGGGCTCGTTTTAGTTTTTTTTAACCCCATTATGTTACTGGCCGATTAATCGATTATGAAAATAGTAATCGATTAATTTGATAATCGATTAGTTGTCGATTAATCGATTAGTTGTTTCAGCCCTAGATGGTTTTTGTTAATCTCTTCTTTTAAAGAATTTACAAACAATAGATCAGAAATAGAAAATTGAGATGTGTGAGATGGCAAATAACACAGTGTATACATGTTATCAGTCCATTACACAGTAACCAGACCGGTCTCTATGCACCCTGCTGAAAAGGGTAATAATTACAAGCAATAAAAAAAAATCAAATATATAAATCAAATATAGTCCCAGGCATCTTTCTAGCCCTGCGCAAATCAATGAAAGTTTGGAAATCATTCCCGTTTGGTTATCTGCTAAGCTGTATTGACTGAGGGTGGCCTTGTAATGGAAATGAAGCTGAAGATATTCTGAAAAAAAAAAAAACTTGTAGAACAAGGCAAACCCCTCTCTCCAACCATTTGTAATAATGTGTATAAATCCTAGAGACTGTCTTCTAGCTATTAGTACATCAGGAATAGCCTATAATAAGACAACATCTCTGAGTTGTGATATTTTATCCCTATTTCCAGTCTGTACAGCGGGAGCCATGCAGGCCACAGTAAATCACACAACAGGAGGATTAGCCTCTGATGATAGAGCACCGCTGACCACTAGTTTAAGACTCCAGTGAGGAAGTTATTACATACATACTACCCCTGTGTTACAGCCTGTGTATCATATTACTCCCCAGGGGGCTCCGGAGAAAGACACAACATAAGACTTTGCAATGATTGAAAAGGTGCAGCCATCACCTCTAATCCTTCTGTGTGTATACATGTGCACTCACAAAGAATACTGACTGAAGATGGATATCATTCTGGAACCATCATATTGATACATTCCTTCTTTCTACATTCCGTACACAGAATGATGGGAGCAAAATCCAAATACGAAATGTACCTTTCAGAAATGAATTATTGGTTATGACCAAGTATTAAGGAGCACTTGGGTATCCATAGCACTCAACTGTCCCTGATTTCGAGGACTGTCCCTTTGTCCCTCTTTCATCCTTATTTGTCCCTCATTTTGGTCTGATCTATATAGTTGTATATAAAATGCACTAGGATTCATTAAGGTGAAAAAACACAAACCTTTAAAAGCCTAACTTCAAGCATAAGTATAGCACAAGATTGCTGAGACTTCAGTATTACTTTAAAGTTTTGGCCTATTCATTGTGAAAGCATTGAATTTTGTAATGGATTGTGTAATGGAGAGGAGAGTGGGAAGCATTGATAGACAGTGCTAGTTGGCCACCCTATTGCTTATCCAGCATAAGGTGGCTTTCAAAAAGTGGAGGGGTTAGAGGAGAACTATATAGCCCACATGTGGAGTGAAAGGAGTAAACACAGGCAGTCGACCTGGTAGTCAACAGTCAACCAATCTGTACTGGGACCAATCCTGTTCAATTTATTTATAAACCATATAGAGGATGGGATAAAACAGCTCAATCTCAGTATTTGCGGACCATACAAAGTTAAGCAGGACAAGAACTTCTACACAGGATGTGGAAACCTTCCAAGAAGACCTAAATAAAATAATGGGGTGGGCAACTACACGGCAGATTAAATTTATTGTTGAAAAATGTAAGGTAATGCATTTGGGTGCCAAAAATTTGAACGCAAGTTACTTGCTAGGGAGAGAACCTCTGGGGGTATCTAGGATGTAAAAGGACCTGGGGCTCCTAGCAGATGACAGGCTCAGCAATGGCATGCAATGCCAGGCTGCTGCAAGCAAAGCCAACAGAATATTGGCATGCATTAAAAAGGGGATTTACTCCAGAGACAAAATTATAATTCTCCTGTTCTACAAGACTCTGGTCCGGCTGCATCTGGAGTATGCTGTCCAGTTCTGGGCTCCTGTCCTCAGGAAGGATGTACTGGAAATGGAGAGAATGCAGAGAAGGGCAACAAAGCTAATTAAGGGAATGGAGGAGCTATGGGGAAAGACTACAAGCATTGAACTTTTTTTCTCTGGAAAGGAGACACTTGAGAGGGGATATATCAATGTACAAATATGCTGTACTGGTGACCCTAGCATAGGGAAAAAGCTATTCAGTGAAAGAGAAATTTTAAAAGACACGTGGCCATTCACTAAAACTGGAAGAGAAACGGTTTAACCCTGAACTGCGTAGAGGGTTCTTTACTGTCAGAGTGGTAAGGATATGGAATTCTCATCCAAAAGCAGTGGTATCAGGAGGGAGCATCAGAAGTTTACAAAAACCTATTAGATGGGTACCTTAACGACCACAATATATAGGGGTGCACAATGTACTATTGACATAAACACCCACACAACCTCACCAACTATGTAACTAGTAATAGACTAATATATGCATGAAATGAAGATTTACTTGCCAGAAGCAAAAAGACATCAGTTAAAAAAAAAAAAAAGTGTATTTTCATCACTGGCAACACATAGAAAGAAAGATAAATACTCATAGCATTGATGCAAGTTCATTTATGTTACCAAGGTAATATAAACTTCCCTAAGGTGACTTTTTGGAGCTTGTACTAGGCATAATAGATTTAAAGGTCTAAAGTGTGACAAAATGTCTCTTCTCTATTTAGCATAAAATAATATTATTATGTGTGGTTCTCACCCGTGGACATTTTCTGCTTTTACCAGTAGATGTCTCCATACTCTACCAAAGAAAATTCAAGCTGTGCTGTCCAGACAGTCTGCTCTGTGTTCCTTTAAGCCTTTACAAGTCCCTACAAATCCTCTACTGCTGCTTCCTAACAGGGAGCACTAAAGCTGACACTGTCTGTATGACCTTGTGGTTATTGATTAACTATCTCCCCATTCCCTGCCATCTTTCACACCTCCAGGGCTTGCAAACAGAGAGCTTAGGAGCAGCAGTCAAACACACTGACAGCCACTCTAAAGCAAAAACTGATCTTAAACACACAGAGGTGAACAGACGGAACAGAAGCAAAATAGAGGAAAATAGTCAATTCTGGTACAGTAAAGGCAGGAGCAAGGATAGAAAAGGGACCAGTTATGGGGAAAGGCAGAAATTAAGATAACAAAAAGGCTGGCTGTGCCTGGAGTAATGGAACGAGTAAATCAGAAGACTGATGAATCAAACATTGACATGAACACAGCCACAAATGCTGGATGGCATATTGTATGGCTGAGAATGAATGTAGTATAATCAATATAGCACCTGTAGAGACAAACGCAACACAAGAACTTGTGAACCAGACAGACCCCCATAAATAAAAGAACAGAAGAGGGTCCTCCAGGAAACATGGCAGCTGTATAAAAGGTGACAATACAGAATACAATCTGGAAGACCACAAACAAAGCAATGATCTGGGCGGTGTAGCATAATGATCTGTCTGGAAGTGTCCTGTTATGACAGAGTCCTTTTTCATTACAGTCTAAGACTGATCTATAAATTCAAATCCTGGCTAGGAAGGTGTATTACACAGAACATACCACTATGAAATGTAAGTACATATGGCAGAGTATTGGTTGTGCGCTAAGTGAAGGCAGCAGTACCATCAAATGGAATTTCAATTCTCAATCTTCAACTGACAGCTTTCAAATGAGCCATTATTCTGGCATTTACTTTTGTATAAGAAGTGAGAATTATAGTATGGCAAAGAGAGTGCATCGGTGCCCTGGCAAAGAGTTAATTTTGGATTGCACCTTTCAAAAATCACAGACAGGAGCGACAACAGCTTGTGTGAGTCTCCTACTCGCCTCCTCTGGGAGGAATATCAGTGAAGCACAGAAATTGGTTCATCACCATGCACATCTGTAGCCGTGTTTAAAGAGAAGCAGAGAGAGCTCTGTGGCCAACACACAGGCGGCGTGTTTGGGAACAAAATGGCAGAGCTTCTCACCCTTGTAAAATTAACACTCTACTTGCTGATGATCTAAGGAAGAGATTTTCTGTAAATTGACTGCTTCTGATATGTCCAGTTTCTGCCAAACGTAAAACAAAAAACACCAGTCTTATTTATCAATGAATCTTTCATGAGAACGGACTGTATGGCTGACATATCAAGAAACTGAAAATTAAAGCTGGAGAATGAGTGTCTGAATTTGGTTGGTTGCTGATACAAATTATTATTACACTGCATATATACTAAAAGACAACAAAGTGAGCATTTTGGCTAAAGGGCCATTATTGCAGTGGTTAAAATAAAAGGGCCAGCACATTTTTGGATTGGGTGGAGGAAATGATAATGTTGAGCTATGTAATACTGACATATTGTAGCACTTTTGAATGCTTAGCTGTGATGCAATAAAGCGGGGCTGCCATCTTCCCCTGCACCAGCCGCCTGTGACAGCACTGCCCCAAGTCTCTTTCCAGCTCACATCCTCCCCAGGCCTCCCAAACCAAGCGCCCCTCTCCCCATTCTACCCTCCCCTGATGCAGGCAGATGAACAAGCATAAACACTGACAGTCCCACAGCAAACTTAACTGATCAGTTTATTAAAAAAAAAGCTTCAGGCAAATGCTAATCCCCCCGCAGCAGTAAGAGTCTCAGCGAAATGATCCATACCTAAAAGCTTGCAGATTACATACAGTTGTTCTAACTACTGGCCTGACCACACAAATTTCAAGCTCCACTGGGGGGACTTTAGTTCTTTCACTGTCTCGGTAAGCCGTCTCCTAATATGCAAGTTAACCCTTTTCCAGCAAAGGAGGATTTCAGACACTAGTGACATGCCATGGGATTGTTTCAAACCCTAGAGGATGATGTGTGTTAGGAATCCACCACCACGTAGGTTTCCCTCGAGTCTACTGTTACCTGGTCCCTTGTGTGTGACACATCAGTCTGTCCTGGTTGTAGAGCACCCCGCTGGGAAGTAATAAAGAGGACTGCAAATATGCAAGTCACGCAGGTCCCCCTCCCATTTCAATTTATGCCTCAAAGTTTCCCTTTGCAAAGCCATATCTCTGACACAAGTGAGCGTTGCAAGGGAATGGTTCTCAGACCTCAATTTCCAGCACAATAAAACATGTGGAAGTGATGACCCCCATTTCAGACCACAGCTAAGACCTGCGGTGTGGTTAGAGGAACTGCGATTCACTGCTCAATGAAAGAATGGGATAAAGGGAGGGAGTGACAGCTAGTGGATAGAAGACAAGAACGTGAATAGAAACAGGAGGGGGTGAGCATGTTTTAAAGAATGCAGCCAGGACAGAGTTAAAAGGAAATCAAAATGGAGTGTAGCCAGGGTGAAATGTGAAAACAAACCAAATAAACTGCTGTGCTTAACTAGTGAAACATGTGAATGGGGCACCAAGATAAATATAAGACTGGGGTACTAGATCAAAAGCCCACATAAACATTCTACAAAACATACACACACTGCTCTACTAACCCGGTGCCAATTACCTAAATCAGATATTTTTTGAGTTCTCAGAACATCCCAAGCAGTTCCCAATTTACAATAGCTGCGTATTTTATTTATTTTTTACAAGCAGTGCTTTAGATGAAGTGGCAGTTGTACATTAATTACAGAGTTAATTAATTAGGTGCTATCGTGTAATCATGTTGTAATTCATTGGTTTACTCTCAAGTGTATGAAGAAGTACTCAGAGATGAAAGCACAGCAACAAGTAATATTTTTACCAATTAATGTGGTGAGTTTCCTGTGAATGGAACCTATGCAGGATGCCCGCTAACACCCAGCAAGATACCTGTTGTATACAGGACTTTGAACTAAGGCTTACTATAAATATGTATATTATAATATTCTTACAGGTACTTTTATAGCACCATCAATTTACACAAGGCTTTACACATATATTGTACATTCACATCAGTCCCTGCCCTCAAGTAGCTTACAACCCAAGGTCCCTAACTCAAATTCATACATATACCAGGGCCAATTCAGACAGAAGCCAATTAACCTACCAGCATGTCTTTGCAGTGTGGGAGGAAACCGAAGTACCCGGAGGAAACCCACATAGGCACAGGGAGAACATGCAAACTCCAGGCAGGTAGTGCTGTGGTTGGGATTTGAACCAATGACCCTAGTGCTACTAGGTGGAAGTGCTAGCCACTGTAATATTTACGTATACTATGCCATAGACCAACAACAGCTAAAAGCCACTATTAAACTACTAAGAGACAGATACACTTTAAAATTCTCATATTTTAAGAAATGACGATCTACTTTGCCAATATAACTAAGGACCAATGTAATCGTGTCAATAAAGAACATGGCTTTAGTCATAAAATAGATATCTTGGACAAATGTGATCATGTTTTTATGTTGAATGGATTGATTTGGCCAACATGCACCATCATTTTATATTTTTTTGTTTTGTTTGCCAAAAGCTCACATAAAATATGCACCTCTATCAAGTTATATGTTGTAAAATTAATTTAAAAAAAAGACTGGAAGAGACGAATGGATGGACGAGCATATAGATATCTTTAATGACACTTTCAATGACTTTGTCAGAAGAGTAGAGTTGTTCCAGATGTGAAGTCTCTACTGCAAGTAGTATCTGTCTGCTAATTATGTATTCTCCCTGGTAGCACCCTGTATTCACACACAGACAACGTGAAACCAGGGAGCAGAATTAATTACAATCTGACATATTCCATCTCCTGCTTGTGCCTCCCAAGATAATGTTTTTTTTTTTCTGAGTTCCTATAATTAGCCGTTGGCTTGATCATCTCCCCTTGCACTGCTGCAAGGGCACCTTCATTGTAACTCCCCAAACGTCATATTGATATATGGTATATACCATGCACAATCCTCCCTAACCACCTTACCCTATCTCTAGTATATAAACCAGCTAACAAATCTAGCCCTTTATGGTCTAGGTTATGTCTTAAACAAAGGAAAAGTGTAAACTATACAGGAGACAAAGACAAGGTAATAAAAGCTGAAAGACCTGAATACTTTAGCGTTCTAAGTCTGTAGCGTGTATGTTTCACATCTTCACCATGGTAGCATTTGTGGACGAAAATGGAGTTGCAGTATGGCTGTGAACATGCTCAGGTTTCCTAGCCTGAGCTAAGGACCCACCGACAATTGAGGATTTATAGAGATTTACACAGGCAGCTAAATCACACCAATTACCCCATCTGTACATGTGTGAGCTTACCTGCAAAACATGACCTGTTTGTGGGACGTGAGATTGCAAATTACAAATTAGATGACTTGAAATGACAATAACTGACCCTTAACATATGAAGCAGTTGTGTCTCCTAGAGTATGTCATTTTATGTGACAGCATCCATATTCAACCAGAGGCCTTGGTACAAACACTTACTAATCATACCAGCTTCTGCAGGCTGCATTTTACTGTCATGTGCTGTAGAAGAGTCAGGACAAGAAGTATATAACCTGAGACCTAAAGTACATATAAAGGCAAAACTTTTGAGTTTAAGTTTTGAATTGAGGGGAGTGAATAGAGTGGAGACAGATTAGAACGCCGATCCGGTTGTTATTGATGGCTATGCCACCATTAAAGAGGAACTGCAGTCTGCTCACATAATTTGTAATAAAAACATCTTTTCCATTCTGAAGCTTCCCTCCAACCACTTTGCATAGTTTATTTATATACTGTGATTCTGCAATTGCCAAATATACTGCAGAAATCTCCCTCCACTGAGTCTGGCGGCATCCATTTTAACTGTGGGCAGCTGAAGCTGCTGCCTTTTCACTTCCTGGATTTACAGACACACACCTCCAGCTCTGCAGCTCTCATCGGCCCTCTTATGACTCCCTTCCTGGCAAACTCTCACAAGAGAGAGAGCTGTGCATGATGTCATAAGCCTAGGTTTATTACTAGACAAGAAACAGGAAGTGGGCCGTATAATGTATTTACTGGCAGAAAAAAAATGTTTTACTATCCAAAGTTAAAACAATGGCAGAATATTTATTAAATGGAAAGATGAAAATGACTGAAGGTCTGCTTTAAAGAACAACATAAATCTACTATATCTTGACATGCATTATAGATTTTTCAGAAAATGGGTATGAGCCTCACTTGGCATAAACAACTGATGTACGACTCAAAAGTTTTGGACTGGAGTTACAGCTAGGATTGCACCGATACTGATACTAGTACCAGTGCCGATACCGAGCATTTGCACGAGTACGTGTACTCGTGCAAATGCTCCGATGCTTAATCCGATACCTCCCGGCGTCCTCAGCGTAACTAGGGGGGCCCGGCAGCCTCACAGATGATCGGTACAGCGGTGGGGGCAGTTACAAGCACCAATCTCCCTGTATAGCTTTCAATAAAGCAGCTGGCAGCCGCTTCTTTTCTCCCTCCCACGGCTCTCATCTGCTTTATTGAAACTTATACAGGGAGATCGCTGCTTGTAACTGCCCCTACTGCTGCACCGATCACCCCCAACAGATCTGTCAGGATGGAGAGGCAAGAAACAGGAAGTGGGCTGTATAAGGTATTTACTGGCAGAAAAAATGTTTTACTATCCAAAGTTAAAACAACAAGGGAAGAAGATTTAATAGATGGAAAAATGAAACAAAATACTGAAGTTCCGCTTTAAGATTTACCATACTTGTCAAGTGTACCATTACCATCAAAAGTGGAAGTAAATGAAAATACCAAATGTTATGTTTCCCCCAGAAAAGAAATAGAAGGAAAGTCTCCAAATGGGGACACTAATGCTTGTGACCTGGGGGGCCCTCCCAAGGTATTCCCTTCATTTTCAGGGATTTCCTTTTACTTCATGTTTGGCTATGGGACAGAAAGTACAGGGAAATCTCCCCAATGGGACACAGATGGTAGAAAAAAAAGTTGACGGGGTTATAACTCTCCTTTGCTCTATCCAAAATGAAAAGAAAAAAAAAAAGAAGCTCTTTAACCACTTCAGCCCTGGAAGGTTTACCTCCCTTCATGACCAGGTCCTTTTTTTGCGATTTGGCACTGCGTTACTTTAACTGACAATTGCGCGGTCGTGCGACACTGTACCCAAATAAAATGATGTCATCCCCCCACAAATAGAGCTTTCTTATGGTGGTATTTGATCACCAATCAATCTCAGCTGCTGTTGTCCCCCTCTGCCTCTAAGACCTCTGAGAACTGAGTGATCGAACACCTCTGATCTTTCAGCTCTCAGTCTTCAGCCTGGTGACTGTCAGTCAGTGGCTCTCTGCTCTGCCCCTCCAGCGTTCACTGGAGTGCTGGGCTGTGGAGGGGGTGAGAGCAGCTGGCTCAGTCTCTCAGTTGCTTGCTAAGAAGCTGAGTCAGCTGCTGTTCCAGGCTTCTGGGCATATCCTCTTCAGACCCTATAGCGGCTCTGTGATGTTAGCGGGTCACAGGAGTTCAGAACGAACTGCACTCCTGAGATTCATAGATGTACAGCCAAAAATGCTTTGGCCATACTTTTCCTTTAACCACTTACGGACCGCCCGCCATCGTTATACGCCGGCTGTTTGACGTTTAAAACCAGGGTTATGGCAGCAGATAGCTGCCATAACCCCAGTAACTTTTTAAACAGTGGGCGGTCCGCTTTCAGATAAAAGTGGTCTCTGCGGCAGATTTGCCGCAAGATCACTTTTATCGGGGGCGGGAGAGGGCCTCCCCGCTGGTCTCCGCCAATTACCGGAGCCGCTGGTAGTGGCGGAGAAGATGGGGTCCTTTCCTCTCAGAGACATGGAGTCGAGCGAGGGAAAGTTGGCCCCCACTCTGGTCCATACCATTGGATGACGGAAGCGACGTCAAAATGTCACTTCCGCCCAATGGTCTTAAAGTGTTACTAAACCCAGTAATATGAAAATAGAAAAATCTGCCCCCCCCCCACAGCTTATAAATCATCTTTTAACATTAACCGCTTGCCGACCAGCGCATGCCGATTTACGTCGGCAGAATGGCACTGGTGGGCAAAAGGGCATACAGGTACGTCCCCTTTAAGAAGCGGTGCTGCAGGCGCTCGCCCGCCGCGTTCTCCATGACCGGGACTGTGGGTCCCGCGGACTCTAGGTCCGCCGGGTGCCAGTGATTGTGTCACATTGAGGTAGAACGGGGAGATGCTTTTGTAAACAAAGCATTTCCCCGTTCTGCCTAGTGACAGGACAGAGATCACTGCTCTCTGTCATCAAGAGCAGTGATCACGGTCGTGTGTGTTGAAGCCTCCCCCCCAGGACACACTTAACCACTTCATCACCCCCTAGTGGTTAACCCCTTTACTGCCAGTGTCATTTACACAGTAATCAATGCGTTTGTATAGCACTGATCGCTGTATAAATGACAATGGTCCCAAAATAGTGTCAAAAATGTCTGATGTGTCCGCCATAATGTCACGGTCCCGATAAAAATCGCAGATCGCCGCCATTACTATTAAATAATAAAAATGCCATAAAACTGTCCTCTATTTTGTAGACGCTATATCTTTTGTGCAAACCAATCAATATACGCTTACTGCAGGTTTTTTTTTACCAAAAATATGTAGAAGAATACATATGGGCCTAAACGGAAGAAAAAACTTTTTTATATATAGTTTAGGGTGATATTTATTATAGCAAAAAAATTGTTGCTCTTTTTTGTTTAGAGCGCAAAAAAAAAAAAAAAAAAAAAAAAAAAAAAAACGCAGAGATGA
Organism: Aquarana catesbeiana; assembly: GCF_042186555.1. Lineage (NCBI taxonomy): Eukaryota > Metazoa > Chordata > Amphibia > Anura > Ranidae > Aquarana > Aquarana catesbeiana. Next base: position 201,466,864 of record NC_133331.1, read on the forward strand.
TCAAATACCACCAAAAGAAAGCTATATTTGTGGGAAAAAAAGGCATCAATTTTGTTTGGGTGCGACATCGCACGACCGCGCAATTGTGAGTTAAAGCAACGCAGTGCTGAATCGCAAAAAAGTGTTCTGATTAGGAAGGGGGTAAAATCTTTCGGGGCTGAAGCGGTTAAAATATTGCCACTATATAACTTTTTCGCTGCTCTGTATACCACGATTACATGATAAACTGCACAGTTTCTCCAGTGCTGAGAGTTCAGGTGGGTGGAGATTCCCCTGCAGCCTGTATACACGCCCACGTGTGATGCCAATATCATGTGACATGGCTATCTCTGAGAACAAGTAACTGTTTTCTCCAGCATAAAAGACATAACTGAGCATGTGCAGGTTTGGCTGTGTCACAAGCTAGGCATTGCAGGAGGGGGAGGATCTGTGTATACAGGATAAAATAGCCTTTTTACACAATGCAGAGGATTAACCCCTTAAGTTCCACAGTGAGTATAACAAGCATGCTATGCTACATATACAGACTGTTGTGGGTTTAGTAAAACTTTAAAAGGGGAATTTTTTTTTTTTATTATAAAAAAAAAAAAATAAAAAATAAAAAAAAAAAAATAAAAAAAAATACTTTTTTTTCTTTTATTGCTTTTAAGTGTAATGCCCTGTACACACGGTCGGATTTTCCGATGGAAAACGTGTGATAGGACCTTGTTGTCGGAAATTCTGACTCCATCCCACATTTTCCATCGGATTTTCCGACGCACAAAGTTTGAGAGCAGGATATAAAATTTTCAGACAACAAAATCCGTTGTCGGAAATTCCAATCATGTGTACACAAATCCGATGGACAAAGTTCCACGCATGCTCAGAATAAATAAAGAGATGAAAGCTATTGGCCACTGCCCCGTTTATAGTCCCGACGTACGTGTTTTACGTCACCACGTTTAAAACGATCGGATTTTCCAACAACTTTGTGTGACTGTGTGTATGCAAGACAAGTTTGAGCCAACATCCATGGGAAAAAAATCCTAGGATTTCGTTGTCGAAATGTCCGAATAAAGTCCGACCGTGTGTACGGGGCATTAATCTGAGATCTGAGGTCTTTTTGACCTTTTTGACATAGGTCTTGTCATGCTTTTTTTCTATTACAAGGGATGTTTACATTCCCTGTAATAGGAATAAAAGTGACCCAACTTTTTTTTTTTTAAAGACAGCGTAAAAATAAATAAATAAATAAAACAATTTAAAGCACCTCGTCCCACCGAGCTCGCGTGCAGAAGTGAACGCATACATAAGTCACGCCGGCATATGAAAGCGGTGTTTAAACCACACATGTGAGGTATCGCCGCAATCAAAAGAGGGAGAGCAATAATTCTAGTAAAAGACCTCCTCTGTAACTCAAAATTTTTAAACGTCGCCTATGTAGATTTTTAAGGGTCAAAGTTTGTCCCCATTCCACGAGCGGGTGCAATTTTAAAACATGACATGTTGGGTATCAACTTACTCGGCGTAACATTATCTTTCACAATAAAAAAAAAAAATTGGGCAACTTCACTATTGTCTTTTTTTTTTTAATTAAAAAAAAGGGGAATTTTTTTCCAAAAACATGTGCTTATAAGACCGATGCGCAAATACGGTGTGACAAAGGGGTTTATTTACTAAAGCTAGAGTGTGCAAAATCAGTCAAACTTCTGCATAGAAACCAATCAGCTTCCAGGTTTTATTGCCAAAGCTTAAACAAGCTGAGGTTAGATGCTGATTGGTTTCTCTGCAGAAGTGTGACTGATTTTGCATTGTCTAGCTTTAGTAAATAAACCCGAAAATATTGCAACGACCGCCATTTGAGAAAACTAAATATATAATGTTTGGGGGTTCCAAGTAATTTTCCAGCAAAAAAAAATGATTTTAACTTGTAAACAACAAGTTTGAAAAATAGGCTTGGTCCTTATGTGGTTAAAGTGTATCCAAACTCAAGATCAAAAATGTAATATGTTGTAGATATGTATGAAGTCCTTCAAAGTGGAGACACCATTAGTCCACTTTATCAGGTTTATTTATTTTATTTTTACCTAAAGTGGACAGTAGCACACTTCCTTAGTCTGTTAGGACCAAAGCATACCCCTATTCTCTTTTTCCATAACACAGAGGGAGGGTGTACCAGTGCTGTCTCTTGGCCTAGGCCGACGAGGCCCAGGCCTAGGGCAGCACTTTGCAAGGGGCGGCAAAAAAGCCACCCCCGCCAGTCCTCTCAGGACCACCAGAGACCACCACGCTGCCCAGCGCCACCAGAGGAATTTAGGAGAGCGTGTTTAGGGGCAGGGTAGGGGTTGGGTTGGGTAACTGGTGGTGAGTAACTCTTAAGGCCTGGCTAGTGGCTCAGGACTTGAAATTTTGAGGCCTGCATTGTAGATTCACATCGGTCCCTGCCCTCAAGGAGCTTACAAGTAGGCACTTTGTACCCACTTTTAATGTACAGAGAGGAAGAGGTGGAGGGGTGTGGTTTACAGATGACCGGGTGGGTCTTAAACAAAAAGGGGTGTGGCCTTGACAGGAATGGGTGGGTCATATTTAAATTAGGGGGTGCACGAATTTAGTCAGGTCTAGAGCAGCACAAAACCTAAATACACCATTGGGGTGTACTGTAGTTCACAGAGATGGCTGGGAACCATGGTAATTGATAACAGTGAAGCACAGGTGTCATCAGTTCACAAGATCTATGGCAGGACTTCTTTGCACTTACCGAACAGATATAACAAAATACTTTAAATTACATAATTAATAGACCAAAGGGGAGCAAATTGGAGACTTTCTGTTACACTTACTGTAAGGAGACTGTCACATTGCCCTCCTGATAGTGACAGGTGGCTCTGTGACAGCCTTTTTATTTCCCATATCAGGGCTGTCAGGTATCTGAGTATAGGGGAGTGTGTGCCCTACCACATGCAGTGATGCTTAGGCCTGAGTGGTCAAACATCAGTCCTGGATATGTGGGGGAGGGGTGGGGACGTGATTTACCTGGGTAAGCTCCAACACCTGAGCTTTTCTAGGATGGACTGTAGCAGGCAGGCAGTGAGGGGGCATAGATCAGCTAATTTTATATTACTATAGGTATTTATATAGCGCTGACAATTTACACAGCACTTTACATATACAGTTGTGCTCATAAGTTTACATACTCTGGCAGAATTTATGATTTCTTGGCTATTTTTCAGAGAATATGAATAACACAAACATTTCTTTCACTCATGGTTAGTCTTTGGGTGAAGCCATTTATTATCAATTAACTGTATTTACTCTTTTTAAATCATAATCACAACAGAAATTACCCAAATTACCCTGATCAAACGTTTGGTGATTTTGGCCTGATAACATGCACACAAGATTGACACAAAGGGGTTTGAATGGCTATTAAAAGGTAACCATCCTCACCTGTGATCTGTTTGCTTGTAATTAGTGTGTGTGTATAAAAGGTCAATGAGTTTCTGGACTTCTGACAGACCCTTGCAGCTTTCATCCAGTGCTGCACTGACGTTTCTGGATTCAAGAAATCATAAATTTTGCCATGGTATGTAAACTTATGAGCACAACTGTATATTGTACAGTCATATCAGTCCCTGCCCTCAAGGAGCTTACAATTTAAGGTCTCTAACTCAAATTCATACATACACATACCAGGGCCCATTTAGAGAGGAGACAATTAACCTACCAGCATGTCTTTGAAGTGTGGGAGGAAACCGGAGTACTTGAAGGAAACCCAAGCAGGCACAGGGAGAACATGCAAACTCCATGCAGGTAGTGCCATGGTTGCTAACCACTTATACCCTGTTGGGAAGGTTGGCCATCAGGACACGTGGTCATTCTGCCTTGAATAGACAGGTGACACGTTCTATCAAAGGCTACATAAAGGCAAGATTTGTGTTTGTTTTTTACAAAGTGGAAAAGGGATAGAGCCTCTCTCAAGTTTTTGTATTGCCATCTGTATCCTCACTGGGGAGAGTCCCTGTAGTTGTCCTTTGACCATTAATACGAAAAAAAGAGTGAGGGTAAATTTTCTAATGGGGATCACTGTGGAGAAATATCCTCTCACTTCCTGATGAGTCTATATGGAGAAATATTCCAAAAGGACATAGGCAGCAAAAAATACACTAACAATGGATTAACCCTTTGTAACACTAATTTAAAGAAAAAAGCTTTAGCTCTACATACACTTTGAGCATTCGCTTCCTATATTAGCTGGTTTCTGTCACTCACCGCCTCATACAGAGTGTTCATGTTTAAAGCTGGTGGAGGTGTGGAAAGGAGGTGGAGTATGGTGCAGGCAGATGCTGTTAGCGCTACTTATCTTGTGGGGAAAAACAAATTGGAGCAAATTTTCTAATCTGACTTATGTTTCCCAAGACCAGCTGTCTGGCATCTGTACAACTTCATAGACTTCACAAGATCAATATCCGCTCTGGCCCCAAAAAGAAAAGGATCACTACTTTTGAAGTCAGGACTCCTGACCTGCATACTTGCTTGGGGTCAATAACGCAAATGGGCAGCATGGATGCCAGGAAATAAGCATTTTGAGGAGATGTCAACAATGGCAGCCTGCATGTTTCCCTTAATATTAGGTGCCTAATAAGTGATTTACAGTTACTCCAAATTCTCACAAGAGCCCAAACAATTTTGGGCCTCATGTACATTGAGCATTTGCCCAGCTGTTCTGAACACCTCTTCTCCTGGCAGGAGAAAAGCAGCATAAAAAACATGCTGAAAGCCGTGTTTTGCAAATGTGTTTAGGTGCGTCAAGCATCTGAGTGTTCATTCGAACCATTGGTCAGAATATTAATTTATTCTGGTAATTGAAATGAATAAACGTTGAAATGATAAATGTGCCTAACGTTTAGGCATTTTTTCTGCCAAAGCACTACTCTCCTGAACACACAAGTGATTTGTGAATGGACACATAGGCTAACATGGAGCGAGGTTTAGAGGCAAAAAAAAAACATCAACATATCCTTAAAAGCGGCATTTCCAATGCCCAGTGTGCAGTAGTGTATTTAGGTTTTGTGCTGCCCTAGGCCTGACTAAATTTGTGCACCCCTAAATTAAATATGACCCACCCCTTCCTGTCAGGGCCACACCCCTTGCTGTTTAACACCCGCCTTGAAATTTTTGAGTGGGGACACTGGTTCTGAGGACCTGGGGATGGGCAATGGATTCCCTTAATTTGCATAGATTTCCTCTCACTTCCTGTTTGGCTATGGGGCAGGAAGTGATGGGGAATCTCTGCAATGGGACAGGGATGGTAAAAAATAAACAGCGCAAGCCGACGGCAACTTTTTCCGTGCTGCCCCAGGCCTGGGCCTTGTCTGCCTAGGCCAGGATACAGTGTTGCCAGTGTGCCTAAAGCTCGGCACACCCAGCGGGTTGTATGAAAGAAAACTGTCAGCTCTGGTTGGAGTCTGTACTCACTATGCGAAGTTAGTATAGCGATCTCCCCTGCTAAGCTATTGTGTTCTGACAGGGGTACAGCCCCCCCGCCAGAATACTCCAATCAGTGCTCTTCGCCATTGGCTGAGAGTGGTGATCAAGAGTCGGTCGGCTGCTGGTTTTCCAGCATGCTTGTCCGACAGAAGCCAGCTTCTGTCAGGCAGGGTGGCATACACACGGGCCGAATGTCAGCTTTTTTTTTTTTAACCGGCCGATGTTTCCCGACATTCGTCCCGTGTGTACAGGGCTTATGGGGTTAGGCGTAAACATTTAATTTCTATGGTCTGATTGAATTACAAATTTCAAGCATGTCCATTGGTGACAGTGTTTAGTCCCTAAGCCTAAGTTCACACTAGATGCAGTGTAAATTCACAGCGAATTATGCACCACATCAAAATCGCAACCTGTTAATGCGAACCGATTCCAGAGTGTATATTAAGATAACGACACCCTGAAATTGGTTTACAAAACACAGTGCGATTCGCAGAATCAGATCAGATTCTGGTGTGGACAAAAAAAACATCCTGCACGAGTTTGGTGTGAACGTGGTGAAGTACCTCAGACACCACATTCCTATGCGAATTACATGCAGTGTCCCACACTGCATCAGTGTGAACCCGGGCTCAATGCTCAGTGCAGTCACACATTGGAATTTGGGTACTAAACTAAAAGCCAATCTTTTTTTCTTCTCAGAGTTATCAGAACACCTGTCAGGTTTTTATTGATGTCTGTCCCCCCCCCCCCAGTTAGGGAGATTCACTCTCTCTATTTGTTCTGTTGACTGTCATCATTAAAAGTGGAATAAAGGTAAAATAAAAATCACAAATTTTGGGTTGTCGCCAGTACAAGAAATCTTCCAATGGGAATACAAGTTCTGGTGACAACCAGGGATTCCCTCATGTTGGGGAGAATTGCCTCTCATTTCCTGTTTCGGCTATGGGACAGAATATAAAAGGAAATCTCCCTAACAGGACACAGATGGCAAAAACAAAAAACGACAGAGGTTACAGCCCATACTCTATCCAAAATGAAGTAAACATTTTACCTTTAACTCTACTTTCAACCTGAACATATACATTTGTGCAAGCCAAGCTAGAGGGGCAAACCGTGTTCTTGAGAAGTGTCTAAGTGTCATTATATTTATTAACTCACACAGATAATCGATAAGCTTCCTTTTCTGCAGTTATGTCATAATAACCTATACACGGTCTTGTGATTCTACTGCTCCATTAAATCCTATTTTTGTCTTGGAAACTTGACCCTCATACAGCTTTATTTTTTCTTCAGCAAAACATTCCAAAAAAAAAAAAAATCAAACAGAAGAACATATGTATATAATATTCAAATATCAAAAATTCACTTTATTTAGAAATAAAAAAAAAAAGTAAATTATTTATTTTTCCTTATACGAAAACATTTTACAAAATCATTACATTCCCTTCATGACCCCCCCCCCCATAGTTCCCCTCTGGCCACACCCTCTCCAACACAGTGGAGATTTCTCTAGTTGGTATTTTTGTGCCACAACGGGCGTTATGTACAATCTAGATAGACATTTGTAATTCATCTCCACTGTGTTTATATCCACTGCATACCTATTTACTCCTCTCAATGCTTTATAATTGTGTTGCTCATCTAATTGTGACCCCCAACTCTTTTTCCCATTTTTCAATAAATGGGGGTATTCCCTGTTCCGCCAATGCCGTAAGCATTTCGTACAATTGGGAAATACTATGGTTACTATGGTAAATTCATTAGTACACCTTCAAATGGGTTTAAATTCCAGCTGTTTAAAGTACCAAAAAAAACCTAGTATCAGCCTCTGCAATCTTTATGGACAGCACATGGACACGATTGGTACCAGCTGATTGGTGAAAAGCCCAGGTAGTACCACTATTCAAAAAAGGGCAGAGATATATTGCTTGAAACTACAGGCCTGTCAGTCTAACATCAGTAGCATGTAAACTATTTGAGGGGATGATAAAGAACTATATCCAAGAATTTGCTGATGAAAACAGTATCAGTAGTAATCAGCATGGGTTTACGAAATGTCGCTCTTGTCAAAACAATCTATTAACATTCTAGGAGGAAGTCAGCTGCCATCTGGACAGTGGTAGGCCGGAGGATGTGGTATAATCGGGATTTTGCGAAAGCATTTGATACAGTCCCCCACAAAGGCTTCATCTACAAAGTGAGGTCGGTGGGTATATAGACCATAGGGTTTGTTCTTCGATAGAAAACGGGCAGCGGGGGCGAGTCCAAAGGGTATTGATAAATAACGTGTACTCAGAATCGTACAGAGTGATTAGTGGGGTACTCCAGGACTCTGTCCTGAGACCAATTCTATTTTATTCATAAATGATATAGAGGATGGGATAAATAGCTCGATCTCAGTGTTTGTTGATGGCACAAAAACATGTAGGGCCAAAATATCACAGCAGGATATAGAAACCTTACAAGAAGACCTGAATAAATTAATGGAGTGGGCTACTAGATGACAAACTAAATTTAACATTGGTAAATGTAAGACAATGCACTTGAGGTGTAAAAATATAAAACGCAAGTTACTCATTGGGTTGAGAACCTCCAGGGGATTCCAGGATGGAAAAGGATCTAGGGGTCCTAGTAGAAGTCAGACTGAGCAATAGCATGCAGTGTCAAGCTGCAGCAGGCAAAGCCAGCAGAATATTAGCATGTATTTAAATAGGAATATACTCAAGAAATAAAACGATAATCCTGCCACTTTATAAAACTCTGGTTTGGCCGCATCTGGAGTATTCGGTCCAGTTCTGATCACCAATCCTCAGAAAGGATGTGCTGGAGCTGAAGTGAGTCCAGAGAAGGGCAACTAAATTAATATAGGAACTGGAGGACCCCAATTATGAGGAACAACTACAAGTGCTAAATTTATTCTCCCTGGAGAAGAGACACTTGAGAGCAACATACAAGTATCTCAACAGTGATCCCAGTATGAAACTTTTCAGTCACAGAGAGTTTAAGAGGACACGAGGCACACGATGAGACAGGAAGAAAAGCAGTTGAACCTTAAGCTGCGAAGGGGGTTTTTCACTGTCAGGGCAGTAAGGATGTGGAACTCTCTTCCACAATCGGTGGTGTCGGCATGAAGTATTGATAGTTTTAAAAGACTCTTGGACATGCATCTTAGCGAACACAATATACGGGAATATGGGAAATTATTTTCTACACACACACCCCAACAAAGGCTGAACTGGATGGACTGTTATTCAACCCTACCAATTATGTAATCCCCTGTACAGCAGAGCTCAGGTACAAAGAGGGCAAATCAGCACTGGGAGCCAGTCCTTTGTACTGCAATTCTCGTGTGCTAACAAGGGACATAGGAGGATAGGAGGAGAGGGAAGTGTCAGAGATGAGCTCATCACTCTGCTGCTTCCATCCACACTATCCAGACTGGGGAGAGGATAAAACCTATATGTCTTTATTTAGCTGAAGCAGAAAAAAATCAGGCCTCCTGTCCTGACAGACAGGGCTCTTCTGTGTACCGCTCATAACTAGAAGGAAAGAAATACAAATTGTTAGGGAAAACATCCCCATACATGCATTTCATCTATTTAGCTGTTTGCCTGGAGTAAAGCCTTAGATAATTTACTTGTAAAGAAAAAAAAAAAATGCGGAAGGACGAATCTTCCCTGCAAGGCTACATGGTATTCTGAGAGCCTTCACCACCAAGCTTTCTGAATGTCCAAACAGTACCTGTATTTGGATGCAGGTGCTGTTTGGGTGACAATTTTGTCTGACAAGCTCAAAGACAAAACTCAATTTCACAATTGATTTTTGCTGAACAGATGGTAGAAGATAGGGCCATACACTGCTTGAGTTTGTCCGAAACAGCAGGAATCAACTGAATTTCAAGCAGTATATGACCATCTTAAGCACTGTACAAGTATAATGAAAGAATAAAAGACATAATTTAATGTGATAATGTGAACATACATGGACATTTTCTAAACTTTGCTTGAACACCCTAGTCTGCACAGCAAGCATCACATTGATAAGGCAATAATCATCCTTCAGTAGGCATTTATCAAACATTTATATTTCATCTTCTAGAAGTTTGTTAAGCGCCAACCAACAGTCCCATAAGGCTTTCTATTCAACACTCCCGACTGGAGTTGAAGGGTGCTTATAGGTCTTTAAGAAAGCTGTTCAACACTTTTAAAATGACTGCTGAATATGATGCTCTTCAGACTAGTGTTTGCAAATCACGATTGAAAAGTACCCGTGTGTATTTAGCATAAATTTACCATGACCAAGTCTGTGTCCACTGTCCATTAGGGATATGAGCAGTGTGAACCAGACATCAGCAGCCAATTCAGAAGGTGATGCGGTCACTACTCTTGACAGAATTAGAAAATGTGTGCCTGTCCTCTGTCTCTCTGAAGAGATTGTGCACACAGATTCTGTATCTGTTCAGTTACACCAGAGAGATCGGTAGCAACTGTGAGGATCTTCTTCACCTCTGCTCTTAGGTCAATAAATAGAACAGGAAGAAAGACTAAAGAAAAATGGCAGTTTAAACATAGGCTTCATCTGCTCACCCACAGGCTGATCTTGTCATTCAATATACATGATCATGCAGACGATTAAACTGCTGTAGGAGTGCTTGGCAACAATGTACTTCTTGCCTACAGTCTGATCTGAGAAAAGTGCAGGACAAAGATCTGCTGGGACGCTGGCAGAGATAAAATAATGTTATTCTACTAAAAATGAGCAGAAGTTCGTGAATGTGATTTCACACTCGCTAGTATAGTTACTGTATGTAAATTTTGTGAGCAGGGACACTGAATTCTGTAGTAACATAAGTACTAGGAAGGTCCCTAAGCCCTTGTACATATTTCAGGTTGTCAGCGAGATTTCCATGAAAAGATTCTGTTTCAGTATTATTATACAGGATTTATATAGGGCCAACAATTTGCGCAGAGCTTTACAACATAAAGAGACAGTACAGTTAGAATACAATAAAGTACAAGAGGGCTAAGAGGGCCCTGCTCATAAGAGCTTATAATCTAATTGAGTGGGGCAACTGGATGTGAGAGATGAGCTGATTCAAGTGTTAAAAGTTCAGTTGTTAGGTGGAGGTGGGACAGGCTTCGATAAAGAGAAGAGTTTTGAGTGATCGCCTAAAGATGTCCAGAGTAGGCAATAGCCAGACACATTGAGGTAGAGAGTTTCAGAGGATGGGGGAGGCTCTGCTGAAGTCCTGGAGACGAGCATGGGAGGAGGAGACAAGGGAGCTAGAGAGTAGGAGGTCTTAGGAGGAGCAGAGAAGACGATTTGGGTGATATTTGGAGACAAGATTGGTGTTGTAGCTCAGGGCAGAGTTGTGCATGGCTTTGTTAGCATTTTGAATTTAATTCGCCGGGCAACCAGAAGCCAGTGGAGGAATTGGAAAAGAGGGGTGGCAGATATTGAGTAGTTGGTAAGGTAGAGGAGTCTGGCAGCTGCATTCATGATAGACTGCAGGGGCGATAGCCTGCGTAAAGGTCTAAAAAACACTTCAGCAGCACTGTCACAAAAGCCCCACCCTGTAGCTCTGGAACATTTCAAGTTGTTTACTGGACCATAGGTCAGTCAGAGGAACTTCAAGCCAAAGAAAGCGTCACATGTACCCAGGGTCTCAGAGCAAAACAACCAGTAAGATGGTGTTGGCTCCATCTGATCAGGGGAACATACAGCACTCTATGAAGGATTCCAACAGCAACTCAGGCAGCTTCCAGCAGTTTCTTCTGTGCTCTAAAACCACCTGACTTCACCAGATGCCTCCTACCTAGATATGATCAGTGGAATCATAGGCTCTTTTCTGACCTTCTCAAAGAGTTTGAAAATCTAGGCCAATGCACAGCCCTCCTAGAAAAATCATATGGGCAATCCCAAAATAATTCTTGAAGGCCACAAGAATCATCTTGAACAGCTGCAAACAGAATTACAAACTCTCTGTTCTCAAAAGGACGATGCGAAGAATCATGCTTTTCGCAATAGAATCTGGGGCCTACCTGAGAGTACTGCTGATTTCCAAGGCTGTGTGTTAGTGCTTCTACAAGAGCTGATATCCGCCCTTCAATTTAAAGCGGAGTTCCACTCAAAAGTGGAATTTCTGCTTATCCATCTCCCCCCTATCTCTCGGAAGGTCTGTCCCCTCCTCCCCCCTCCGCCGCCGGACAAATTAGAAAGCACAGAGCGCTTCGTGCATGTGCAGTAGGGACCTGGCTGTGAACCCACCTTCACTGCAGAGTTTCCTCAGCCGGAAATGGTGACGGCTGCACCCGACAGCCGATCCGAGGATCAGCTGCGGTGCCGACATTGCGGGCTCACTGGACAGGTACAGTGGGGCAAAAAAGTATTTAGTCAGCCACCAATTGTGCAAGTTCTCCCACTTAAAAAGATGAGAGAGGCCTGTAATTGTCATCATAGGTATACCTCAACTATGAGAGACAAAATATGGAAACAAATCCAGACAATCACATTGTCTGATTTTTGAAAGAATTTATTTGAAAATTATGGTGGAAAATAAGTATTTGGTCAATATCAAAAGTTCATCTCAATACTTTGTTATATATCCTTTGTTGGCAATGACAGAAGTCAAACGTACTCTATAAGTTTTCACAAGGTTGTCACACACTGTTGCTGGTATATTGGCCCATTCCTCCATGCAGATCTCCTCTAGAGCAGTGATGTTTTGGGGCTGGCGCTGGGCAACACGGACTTTCAACTCCCTCCAAAGGTTTTCTATGGGGTTGAGATCTGGAGACTGGCTAGGCCACTCCAGGACCTTGAAATGCTTCTTATGAAGCCACTCCTTTGTTGCCTGGGCAGTGTGTTTGGGATCATTGTCATGCTGAAAGACCCAGCCACGTTTCATCTTCAATGCCCTTGCTGATGGGAGGAGGTTTGCACTCAAAATCTCACGATACATGGCCCCATTCATTCTTTCATGTACATGGATCAGTCGTCCTGTTCCCTTTGCAGAGAAACAGCCCCAAAGCATGATGTTGCCACCACCATGCTTCACAGTAGGTATGGGGTTCTTTGGTTGCAACTCAGCATTCTCTCTCCTCCAAACACGATGAGTTGTGTTTCTACCAAACAGTTCTACTTTGACCATATGACATTCTCCCAATCCTCTTCTGGATCAATCAAATGCTCTCTAGCAAACCTCAGACGGGCCCGGACATGTACTGGCTTAAGCAGGGGGACACGTCTGGCACTGCAGGATCTGAGTCCCTGGTGGCATAGTGTCACTGTAGAAGTACAGCTTATTTTACTTTACCTTTGGTTGCAGGAAACCCTATTCTAACCAGCACACCCCATTTGTGGAATAAAGATATACAATACAATACTTCTCCAGGTTCAGGCCATACTAAAAAATAAATAAAAAATAGTATGCCTTTGTCTCCACTTGTTAAGCCCGTTTGTTTTTACCAGTTAAAACGACTGGCCATGGCCTTATCGACTCTAGTGCTTAGTACCAAACTTATAATATATAGACTCATCTGTACATTGTATTCCACTCAGGCTAACATCAGCGATGGATGCAGCCTAGTAACGCACAGTTTAGGTCCTTGTAGTACATACCCTTATTTTACCTTTAGTTCCCACTGAGCCTATGGGGTTGATTTACTAAAAGACAAATAACCTGTTTCCTTTGTAAGGGGATTTTCCCCAGAGCTTAGTGAATGAGGTATACTGCTGACTTTCATTTTCCAATCATTTATCCCTGTGAAACATGGTCTAGTTAGCTCCAGTTAGGGAGAAATAACTGATCCCCTGAAAGCAATCAGATATTCCATGGATCAACAATCTCTGGTGGTGATACCTATAGATGTTAATATCTATGCCTGCAGTATGGGTGCTGCAGGCACTGGGGAGCTACAGTTCATTGAGGGAACCATGAATGCCAACATGTACTGTGACATACTGAAGCAGAGCATGATCCCCTCCCTTCAGAGACTGGGCCACAGGGCAGTATTCCAATATAACGATCCCAAACACACCTCTAAGATGACCACTGCCTTGCTAAAGAAGCTGAGGGTAAAGGTGATGGACTGGCCCAGCATGTCTCCAGACCTAAACTATATTGAGCATCTGTGGGGCATCCTCAAACGGAAGGTGGAGGAGCGCAAGGTCTCCAACATCCACCAGCTCCGTGATGTCATCATGGAGGAGTGGAAGAGGACTCCAGTGGCAACCCGTGAAGCTCTGGTGAACTCAATGACCAAGAGGGTTAAGGCTGGAAAATAATAGTGGCCACGCAAAATTTTGACACTTTGGGGGCAATTTTCACTTAGGGGTGTACCTCACTTTTGTTGCCAGTGGTTTAAACATTAATGGCTGTGTTTGAGTTATTTTGAGGGGACAGCAAATTTACACTGTTATACAAACTGTACATTCACTGCTTTACATTGTAGCAAAGTGTAATTTCTTCAGTGTTGTCACATGAAAAGATAATAAAATATTTAATTTTGTGAGAAACTGTATTTGTCAAACTGCAGAATACAGGGCCTGGAAATGGGCATTTATCACAAGACAGCTTTGTTTGTGGATGGCAGCCTGCTCTACATAACAGCCCAACATATATCCCTTCTCAACTAACTTCAAGATTTGCATGTCTCTTGGGACTCCATGTCAATCACTTGAAATCTAAATCTTGAGAGATTCTTTAACTCCAATTACCCAATCATCACTGCAGCCACAATTCCGCTTTCACTGGGCAACCATTCTCCTATCATCGCCTACTTCGGCATTAAGCTTACACCTGCTTACAAATTTTTTGTATAGAGCCAGCATACCCCTCCAACAACTTTCTATTCTCTCATTCTTGCACCTCCAAGGATAAGCCTATACGCCAGTCTTCTTTTGTCTTCTCATTGAGTTGAGTTGAATCTCCTTCCTCAACCCACTGCTAATGCTCACAGCTCCACCGGTGGGCCTAGTCAAATGGATCCAATACTGGATAAATGATACATTCATAATATCCTGTGACATTCTCCTCTTGTATCTGGGGTTTCTCACTGGGAGATGTTTATATGGTTTTTTTTTCATTACCTTATACCACCAGAAGTACATTTACTACATCAATGTTTTATCCCACTGACAGATTTCAAACTTAAACCTTTATTAACCTTACACTATTCCTCCTCTGATCCTCTGTATCCAATCTGCATTTCAATGATTTCTTAATTTAAAAAAATACTGGTAAAAAGAAAAAAAAACATGGATTTAAAAAATGCTTGAAATTAATGATCTTAATCACCACTCATCTCAGAAAGGAACAATAACGTTTAGGACCGGCTTTGTAATCTACGTGATCATCTACACCAAAACACATTAAATCATTACCTGATCCAGTCAACTGTCATGTCATATGTGAAAGTGGCAACAAACATCTGTAGACAAAAGATGGAAGTGCTATGCCAGTAAAATTCAGAAAAAAGTTGGTGAACCAAAGAAAAAGTTGGCCATAGTCACAAGCAGAAAGTTGGATATGCAGGGATGAGCCAGCAAATTTTCCAAAAGGTGTTAAAATTATCAAAATGCGTGGGCAAAATGTCATTGCCCCAGGGAACAGAGGACGTTGTGTTAGGACTGTATGCTTATATTTCAGTGCTTGCTGCCTACAAAAATATTATTTGCAGTAATTATCTATGTAAAAATACCATACATAGGTGTTTACCAATAGTACAATGCACTGGCAAGAGCTCTGTGCATGCAGGTAAATATGGCTAGAATTCTTTTTCTCACTTCTCAAACTAATCCGAAGAAAACAAATTATATATATATATATATATATATATATATATATATATATATATATATATATATATATATATATATTACCAAGAGACCACTAACATGATTCACTTATGTCGTTATTTCTTAAGCGTTGTAGATAAAACCTCTATAAATTTGTTCTGTAGAAAAGCAGATCACATATTCAACCTTTCCTTGATTTGTTTTCCATTCTGTTTATAGCATAAAGCTTATTGGAAATGACAAAACAGATAGGAGATGGGAAGTTGGTTTCTGCCTGGCCGAAGAGTGAATACATCCTTTAAGATGAGATAATGGAACACAAGCCCTTCTTCATTCATTGTTTTGACCCCTTCAGAGTGAGCACCATCTACACTGGACAGATCTGCAACGCATTGCTGAGCACTAATGGGATTAAAATCGCAGATGCCGAGGAGATGGCCACAAGCCAACCTCATTTATAGAGAAGTGGCCATTTCAGAATTATTCTCCTATTGTTTCTCCTCAACACAATCAAAGAAGAAAAATATATAGATAACTAGCACACATAAACAGAAGTGCATGCCACTAAAAAAATGAAGGTGGAAAATGGGATGTTTTAGCCCAAGATGATTTTCTGCAGCTGACATACTCATCTACATTTTTCTCGCTAACAAGATTTTCCGATCTTAAACCTGGCTTGAATGAATAGCGATTGTTCCCTTCTGGTTAGGAAGGTGCTGCATTTGCTCATACCCCATTCACTGGCCTAGAATCAGCCAGGCCTCAGATGGCTGTTTCCATGACAACTTGGTTCATTCAATACAGGCACATAATGAAGACAATGTGTTTTCCATTTAGATGAGTTTTAGTAGAGAGGGAAAAAAAGCAAAAGGGAAAGAGAGAGGAATGGAGAGAAACAAATGGAAGATAGAAGGGAGTACTATCAATATGACAGATTGTCTGGGATTGGGAGATATTACATAGGAATGATGTCTCTGAGCAAGTTATTCATGCCAAGTTTGTTTGCAC
This sequence comes from Aquarana catesbeiana, assembly GCF_042186555.1. Lineage (NCBI taxonomy): Eukaryota > Metazoa > Chordata > Amphibia > Anura > Ranidae > Aquarana > Aquarana catesbeiana. The sequence goes on from NC_133331.1 coordinate 201,483,136, forward strand.
AGTAAGGATTCCCCTTACATAAACAATGTCTTTTACTTTATGAAATACTGTAGAATGATAACATAAGACTTAGACTTACTCTTCTTCAAAAAGATACTCATACATGTCCCTGATAATTTTTGTGGTAGCAATAACAACTTATGAAAAAACAAAACAAAAAAAAAACCACATTTATTCCACATCATTTATTCATTTCAAATTCTCCAAAGATAATGACAGACATTTCTTTAGGGTCATTTTCTGTAAGGATTTTTTTTAATACAAAATTATATTTAAAAACATGTCCTGGCTATGAAGAAATATAATTAGCCTGCATTCTGGTTAAACCCAACAAATACCGCACACCTAATGCATATTATATATCAGTGGGGGTTTATCATCACCTCTGTTGTCCCTTCTACTCTCATCTCTGGACCCACAAAGATTCAATGGATGCATTTCTTTACTCTAACCATAACATCGCTTGCATTTTTCCTGGAATCTTTTCACACTGGTGGCAGCCAAGTGACCATTGCCAAGGCAGAAGTGGCATAGACCATCAGTGGCTCAGCCTAAACAGATAAAACTGATAATCTATCCATTGAGCAAAGACTAAAGAGACAGCACTATTAGGCCTCTTGAACACTACAGTTTGAAAAAGCTCAGTACAGCTTTTTTCTTTTTTACTGAGCTAAAATACAGCCCATTAACTGTAATGTGCCTATGCACACAGGCGCGTAAACCAGCGCAGTGCATGCTTCAGTTAAAAAAAAAAAAAAATTTGAAAAATCAGCTTTTTTGGTCAGTAATTTACGCCTTATGCGTGCAAATGCTTGTTTACATATTATGCAGAATGAGAACACGAGAATAAGTTTGCTTGCAAAAAATGCGCAATGTTCATGTGACAACACTGAAGAAATGACACTTTGCTACAATGTAAAGTAATGAGTGTACAGCTTGTATAACAGTGTGAATTTGCTGTCCCCTAAAAATAACAACACACAGCCATTAATGTCTAAACCACTGGCAACAAAAGTGAGTACACCCTAAATGAAAATGTCCAAATTGGGCCCAAAGTGTCAATATTTTGTGTGGCCACTATTAATTTCCTGCACTGCTTTAACCCTCTTGGGCATGGAGTTCACCAGAGCTTCACAGGTTGCCACTGGAGTCCTCTTCCACTCCTCCATGACGACATCACGGAGCTGGTGGATGTTAGAGACCTTTGCACTCCTCCACCATCTGTTTGAGGATGCCCCACAGATTCTCAGTAGGGCTTAGGTCTGGAGACATGCTTGCCCAGTCCATCACCTTTACCCTCAGCTTCTTAAGCAAAGGCAGTGGTCATCTTGGAGGCGTGTTTGGGGTCGTTATGTTGGAATACTTCCCTGCTGCCCAGTCTCGAAAGGGAGGGGGTCATGCTCTGTTTCAGTACGTCACAGTACATGTTGGCATTCATGGGTCCCTCAATGAACTGTAGCTCCCCAGTGCCAGCAGCACTCATGCATCCCCAGACCATGACACTAAAACCACCATGCTTGACTGTAGGCAAGACAGACTTGTCTTTGTACTCACCTGGTTGCCGCCACACACGCTTGACACCAACCAAATAAGTTTATCTTGGTTTCATCAGACCACAGGACATGGTTCCAATAATCCATGTCCTTAGTCTGCTTATCTTCAGCAAACTGTTTGTGGGCTTTCTTGTGCATCAGCTTTAGAAGAGGCTTACTTCTGAGACAGCCATGCAGACCAATTTCATGCAGTGTGTGGCGTATGGTCTGAGCACTGACAGGCTGACCCCCCACCCCTTCAACCTCTGCAGCAATGCTGGCAGCAGTCATACGTCTATTTTCCAAAGACAACCTCTGTATATGACGCTGAGCACGTGCACTCAACTTCTTTGGTCGACCATGGCGAGGCCTGTTGAGTGAAACCTGTCCTGTTAAACTGCTGTATGGTCTTGGCCACCGTGCTGCAGCTCCATTTTCCGGGTCTTGGCAATCTTCTTATAGCCTAGGCCAGTGATGGTGAACCTTGGCACCCCAGATGTTTTAGAACTACATTTCCCATGATGTTCAACGACACTGCAGAGTACATGATCATCATGGGAAATGTAGTTCTAAAACATCTGGGGTGCCAAGGTTCACCATCACTGGCCTAGGCCATCTTTATATAGAGTAACAATTCTTTTTTTCAGATTCTCAGGAGTTCTTTGCCATGAGGTGTCATGTTGAACATCCAGTGACCAGTAAGAGAGTGAGAGCGATAACACCAAATTTAATACACCTGCTTCCCATTCACACCTGAGACTTTGTAACACTAACGAGTCACATGACACCGGGGAGGGAAAATGGCTAATTGGGCCCAGTTCTGATACTTTCACTTAGGGGTGTACTCACTTTTGTTGCCAGCGGTTTAGACATTAATGGCTGTGTGTTGAGTTATTTTGAGGGGACAGCAAATTTACACTGTTAGGCTCGGTTCACACAGGGGCAGCACGATTTCAGGGCGACTTTGTACGGCGACTTCAACGCGGCTTCAGCGTGACTTTAAGCAAATTACAACGCGACTTCAAGTAGCCTCCAGGACAGGCGACTTTGGCTGTGGCCAATCACAGGATAATCAGCTCTCTGGGAGGGAGGGGTTTGCCTGGGCAAACTAAATTTTTTCCCTGCAAAGTCGCTTGACTGTAGAGAGAGATCCGACTTGGAGGCGACTTCCATTGATTTCTATGGTACAGGTCGCCTACCAAGTCGGATCCAAGTAGTACAGGGAGTACGCTCTGAAGTCGGAGCGACTTCAGTAGTGTCTATTAAGACGCTCCCATTCACTGTAATGTGAATCTCTTTCTGGGGCGACTTGAGGGCTTACAAGTCGGATCCCAAGTCGTCCTAGTGTGAACTGAGCCTTATACAAGCTGTACACACACTACTTTACATTGTAGCAAAGTATAATTTCTTCAGTGTTGTCACATAAGATATAATACAAGATTTACAAAAATGTGAGGGGGTGTACTCGCTTTTGCCAAAAAAAATAAAAAATAAAAAAAAAATAAATCTGAAAAAGTAGATGCTCAAACAGGAGTGTCATGTACAAAAGGCAAATATGAGAAAAAAACTGCAAGGATTTCTGGGGAAAGCACTACTGAGCTTCCCTTTTATTACTATTGGTTTACTTTCATGTCCTATTTTTTATACTATAAAAAGTATTAGATATGAACGCTAAGAAAACATGAAAAAAGATAAGTGATACATGCTATTTTTACTCATACTAGCAAACCAACTGAAGCTTCAAACACACCCAACTGACTCATTGTCTAGCATTTGTATCAGAAGTCTGGTATACTTCTATCTCCTGTACAAAACTTGGACTTTTGTAGGACAGTTGACACGCTTAAAATAATATGTGATTTTTATTCATTTGAATGTGCATGTTTGTGTAATAAATCTACTGCAGAAATGCACTAAAACACATTACACTATGCCAGAATTACATTGAATGCACTGCATCATACTTTATACAAAAAAACAGAAACAAACACTTTAAAGAGCAAAGGTATATAGGATACTGTGAGCTCCTGTACATGTGCCAATAAAAAAAGATAGAAAATGAGTACTGTGCCAAATTACATTGCCAGGAACAGTGTATATTTTAAAAAAAGTTAAAGGTTTGCTGGTGAGCTGAAACATGCAAGACTGAAGCTTCAGAGGACTGTGAGAAGTATAACAAGCTAATAAGCAAGCTTACAATACCACCATGTATTGTAGGTCCTGACACCAGTGCAGAAATGTTTTCAGAACACAATACATTTCAATAAAGGATTATTTACAAAAGTTAAGTCTGAAGGGTTACATGCTCATAACAAATCTTCAGGTTTTCATACTTATTATGGGTTTATGTGTAGAAGATTTTTTAATGACTGTTTACTCATTCAATGCCAGATTGTGCTTTTTAACCACATGCTTTTTTATAGGAATATTCATTTAATAAATATGACAGTGGGCACTATATAGTCTCTATCTCTCTGAGTAAATATTGCTAAGAACAGTGGAAATAGCAGGGGCCTGCTGCTTAGGAAGAAATCAATTTATTTGCACCTGGGGTGTGTAATCTCATACTGATAATGACCTTTTTTTATAACACTGAGGTCCATCTAAATAGGTGTGGGTAACAGCTGAGATACCTTTTATTTTAGTCATAAGGGAATATATGGATTTTATTAAACCTTTATCTGTAATAAGAGGGAGATTTTTGTTCACAGTTTTACGACTATAGGTTTATTGTGGTTTATTAGGAGTGCTGCACTATTATTGTTTTTGTTTCAAAATAGATACATGACCTAACTAAGCTGCTCTGCTTATTGATTTTTTGATTGTGGTTTGTTTAGAGCAGGGTTTCTCACCTAAGGTTCCACAAGAGGACCCCAGGGGTTTCACCATGATCTATCCGTCAGTCTCAGGCAGCTGACAGGTAGATAGCATTCAAACTTTTTGCCACGGGTTCCTCCAAGGTAAAAAAGTTGAGAAACCCTAGTTTATACATTTATGGGAGCAGCATGGGGACATACTATATATATTTTATTCATATGCTAAAATATATAATTTTTATTTTTGGGAGTTTACCACTTTAAATATTAAACCAAAAAGCACAAACTAAAAATTAAAATAAAATAAATAATTCAATACCTTCTATGAATTCCAATCATTTGGTGATGAGATCAATTCCACATTTGAACTTGACGCTCTATCAAGAAGGCAAATCCCTCAAAGTCATACTACAGGTCCCATATTATACCTTTTTATAAAATTATCCAAACACAAGCAAATATCTAGTCCAGCCTTGTGCTTTGAAATGTCACCTGACCCTGATGGATTCTCCATGTGAAAGAACCAAGTCCAACTTCCATGTACACTCACAGGATAGAATAAGATGAAAAGTTCATCCAAGGAACAGTGATTTGTTGTCCCATAGGGGCATACAAAGGCATCATCCAATACCACACTCAACAGTGTGATGAAGGCACTGAAATTAATTCTGAACAAACATTTCCAATGCCACATATACAATGGTATGTTCAGTTCAGTAGTTGTGGAAACCGTAGCAAATAATATCCATTAAAACTATTTGAGATTAAGTAAAACTAAATTAGAAATTTTAACGCACCTCTTTAATAGTTTACAAGTTTTTACTTATGCCAATATAAAAAGTATATTGCGAGTCAGTGGCGGCCAGTGTTCAAAATTTTTGGGGGGGCGCAAAAAATCTTTGAAAAAAAAAAAATCATCAAATGCAGCCACTGTGCCCATCAAACCCTGCCACTGTGCCCAAACGACGCCACTGTGTCCAAACACTGCCAGTGTGCCCATCAAATGCTGCCAGTGTGCTCTTGAATGCCCCTGCCCGCTCGCCGTCTGACCGGCACTTACCCTGTCTTGGTGGGGGAGTGGGTGACGGCGATGAGTGGGGTCCTTCGTGCGTCTTCTGCCGTTCTCACCTCCCGTCCTCTCCTCCTAATAGGCGTCCAATAGCAGCGCCTGTCGTTTCAGCCAATCAGGTGACAGGTACAAGACCCGAGCACCTGATTGGCGGAGAGGCGGTTTAGTGTTAGAAAAGCGAATGAATATTCGCTTTCCTAAAACAGCTGAGTGACCTGTGAGCGCCCAGTATTGCACTCGCAGGTCACCTTTTTTGACGCCTATTAAAGCCTATGGCTCTAATCAGGTGCTTCAAAAACACCCCCCACTTCTGTAATTCAGGTGCCCTGCACCCGAAAAGGGGCCAGGCACCTGAATAGGGGGTGGCAGCGGCGGCCATATATAGATTTATGCAATGCATAAATCTATCTATTGGTGCTAGAGGGGGTGTCAGGAGAGAGGGGGCGGCACCCGTGCGCCCTTAATGCTCGGGCTGCCACTGTTGCGAGTCAAAATTCAACATCAGCTTCTACAATATAAAGTGTATAAGATTCATGTGTAATTAGATAAATTAGCACATGAACTCTTTTTTTTTTTTTTTTTTTTACCAAAAACAGGTGCCCCTGGGCCCAGAGGTAGGGGTGGTTCTGCACTCTCCTCTGAACATCTTTCCAGTGTGGAGCTCTAAGAATTATTTGGGGGGGGGGTTATGAGGCAGTATTAGGTACTGGTGAGAAGGCAAAAGGTCAGAAGGTGCCCTCCACCCTCTGTCCTGACCACCCCTAATTCCTAGGACTCTGCTTAACTGTAGAAATAGTGTTAATTTAAATAAATAAAGAAAATGTTTAGATGTAATAAATGGTTTTAAAACTAGTAACTTTTCACACAAGACAGGACTGACAATCCCATCTCAGTGAACAAGACACTCGTACTAGAGTCACTAACGTCTTTTAGCAAGTGTTATCACAGCAAGGTTAGAAAGGCAGCTTGCCTCTTCCTAGACATGTCAAGTCCAATCAGATTCTTAATTGTGTAGTTCTTGTCTAGGTCTTTAGACTGTGATAGATCATTCCCTCCAACAGCTTTATCAGGCTATTTATCATCTATTCTGATCTGAATCTCCACAGCATGCAGCAGCAGAATGAAGCTTTCCACAACCACCATAGTGTTCTTGGATTTGAACTGCAAGATCGACTGATCACACTGCTTACAGGCTGCTCTCTTTTGCCTCAATGCAGATAAACATTTATCGCCTTAAAGAAAAAAACTCTGACCTGATGGAGAGCTAACTAAATAATAGAGTGTTGGCAATGAATATTTCTACATCCTTTCCTTTCAATATGAAAGTATATGTGGCCCCAGGGCTGTTTCTGTCTCTGCCAATGCCCTCCACTACATAACGTTGAACAATGGAGAGTTCACAAGAACACAGCTTTTTTTCCAAGTTCAGACCTGCAAGAGACTCATGAACTAGTAAAGTTGTAAGGGAACTCAAAAACGACCATTGCTTTTTTCAAAGAAGGGATGATATTTTCTTAACACTGTAGTAATGTTATGTTACTTGACTTGTTTAGCCAACAATAGTAGTTACTGGAGTTCCTATGTAAAGCTAACCTCCGAGAAAACAAGCACTTCTGCCAGACTGAATACCGTGGTGCTGTGAGAAGCACACCTTATCTAGAACACAGCCCAATGTGCGGATTGGACAATGAAGGAGCAGCAGTACACTAATAAGACATTGTTGCTTTCTTCTATTAGCCAATCCCATGTGAATGACAGAACTGTGCACAGTAACAGTGTCCTGGCCCTCCCTCTTTCTGTCGTATTGCTGTGCAGGAGCCAGGCAGGAATGAAACGCATACAAATTTTGAAAAGGGGCACAGCTGTAAAAAAAATTTTAAGCACACCATTACAGCCCCAACTACCAGGTTTGAAAATTTAACCCAAAAGGTCTGGATGTACTTAAAGGGGTTAAAAAAGGTTCGTGTTTTTTCACCTTAATGCATCCTAACCTGGCAATGACAGCAGCCCCCAATTTCCTTACCTGAGCCTGTTCACCTGCTGTGCGCGGCCCCAGTGTACTCTTTTCTACGGTGTCTGGCCGTTGATTGGATAGATTGATAGCAGCGCAGCCATTGTCTCGTGCGCTGCTGTCAATCACATCCAATGACGCGGCCGCTGGGGGGCAGGACCGAGTCATACACTGTCTATGAACGCAGCGTGTATGACACGGGAGCGCGCCTGCAAGCTAACCCCCTCGGGATAAAGCTTCCCAGAGGGAGGTTAGCTATTGCGGGGAGGAGCCGAGACAGCTGCCGAGGGACCCGGAACAGGAAGATCGGGGCCACTCTGTGCAAAATGAACTGCACAGTGGAGGCAAGTATAACATGTTATTTAAAAAAAAAAAAAACGAACCCATACAACCCCTTTAAATAGGATTATGTTTGGTGGGCATTGATTTGCATGCAATGTCCAGGCTAAACAATTGCTTTGTATTCAATACATAGTATTAGAGTAGGTAAGGTTGTATAAAGACAATAGTTCAACCTGTGTAGGTGCACATGTGTCAGTGTCTATAATCATTTCCCATATCTCTGTATGTTGTGTTTCTTATGCACATCTAAGAGTCTCTTAAAAATATCCATACTCCCCGCAGCCACCACCAATTGTGGAAGAAAGTTCCACATCCTTATTCCCCTGACAGTGAAAAACCCCCTTTGCAGTTGCATCATTTTCATGGTATTTTAATCAATTAATTTTTTAATTAATTGAAGTGTATTCCCCCCCCCCCAAAAAAAAAAAATAGCTTTTGAAAGACTGCTGCACAAATACAGTGTGACAAAATATTGTAACAACCACCATTTTATTCTTTAGATTCTCTACCAAAAAAAATAAAAATTTTATATATATATATATATATATATATATATATATATATATATATATATATATATATATATATATATATATATATATATATATATATATATATATATATATTTATTATATGTTTGGGGGTTCTAAGTAATTTTCTAGCAAAAAACTCGTAAGCAACAAGTGTCATCCCTTTGATGTAAAAGAGCCAAATTATACAGGGGTTATAACCCTCCCTTACTCTATCCAGAATGGAAAAAAAAAAGGTTTGCGTATAATTCTACTTTAACACACAATGCATGAAAAATAGGATGTTCACCAATTTTCAAAATGTGGCACAATACAGTGCACAGAGCATTTGCATCTAGTGTTTGTGGTGTGCTACACAGTATATATGCGTGCTGAGGTGCAATTGATAATTAATGACATTGCACAACAACGCACATATACAGCGACTTTCCATGAATTATGTAATGCATATTGTGCTACGAATGAGTCCATGGGAAACAAGTCAACATAATAAAGCATTTCCTGAACAACTTCAGACTTTTAAAGAGCAACTAAAAACGATTTTTTTCAATTCATTTTTACCAAAACATCAGAGGAGATATGAATTCAGGTATCTGGTGTTAGTCTGAGGCTAATTTATTCCTGATTAATGAACATGTTTACTGGTATTACTGGAGTCTACTAGAGTCTAATGCCACAACTGGTTTCCCAGCCATGTCATACTCGCCACAGCTGAACTTGTCATCTTTCAATATGGAGGTGCCATTTACTATAGCTGGATCATGATCATTCTACAGGTTTAGTTTACACAACGGAGGGAACCAAAACATTTCCTGAGCAGAAAAAGAGAAAGGGGGGGGGGGGGGGGGGGGGGAGGCAAGATCCACTCCAACCATCTTTACAGCCTGCAGCAAACAGGAAACATGTTGTTTTTCATATTCACGTTCCTACCTTTAACCCTTTCCCAGCAGGCAGCCACGTGCATGTGCCATCCCATTCTTTTCATGCATGCTAAAGTAATTAGGAGCAAGGAAAGAGGAAGAAAGTGTGTGACTGATATTACAGCTCATAGACATCAGTGAATACAAGCAAACAGACTCATGTTGAGAAAAACCTATGTAGGCATATGCTATTTACTCAAAGACAGATGACTGTACACATTGTCAGTTCTTAAGCATTGTATACACACTTCCCATAAACCAAAGCAGTTGCAACAACCTCTCTATTAAATATCAAGATTTCAGCAAACCAGCAGTTTAAGCTTTTACAGAGTTACCAGTGATTTCTTGAAGCTGAACTCCAGAAAACAGTTAAATACACAGTTGAAATACATATACAAGAGCTGTCTTATCTGTCCATCCAGTCTTGAGATTTAAATAGCCCTACCAAACATCTCTGCCAGGCCCAGTGACCTAACTTTTCTGATGCAATTTGTTTATAGACAAAACCTTTTTTTTCCCTGCCGTCTTTTCCTTGTTTCAGATTTTCCCTCGCTTCCTATCTGTTAAAACATTGTCCCCAGAGTAGGAAGTGAGGCAAATCTCACTAATGGAGCTCCAAATAGCAGTAAAACCTAACAGGTGTACTAAAGCTAGCCATAACCTTTTAAGCCTCGTTCACATGGGCATACTTAAAGTAGAACTATATGCAAAACTTTTTTTTTTTTTTCTTTTCATTTTTGGATAGAGAAAGAGAAGGCCATAACTCTGGTTAGTGTTTTTTTGCCATCTGTGTCCCATTGGGTAGATTTCCCTTCACTTCCTGTTCTATAGCCAAACAGGAAGTGAGAGGAAATCCCTGCAAATTAAAGGAAATCCCCTGGGGCCCCAGAACTAGTCCCCCATTTTGGATTTTCCTTTATTCTCACTTTCAATGATAATGGTAAACAGGACAAATATTGAGAGCGAATCTCCCCAATGGGAGGCAGAGGTAGCAATAAAAACCGAGCAGGTGTTCTAATCCCTCTCCAATGTATCCAAAACTAAAAAGTATTGCTTTTAGTTATACTTTAAGTTTCTACAGTGAGGGCTGTATATCCCCGGGGTATATGTTCGGGGACCTGCATTCAAAATGGTTGCCAAATTTAGAGCAGGGGCAGTATCTGTGCAGCCACTGTGTCCCAATTGACATGAATGGGACTGCCTGCACACAGATGCACGGAACGCCTGTACATCCCGTGTGGGCAAACACAGCCCTCACACAGGTGTATGCCCATGTGAATGAGGCTTTAGATTCCTTTTCCACACTAAACAGTATGGACAGAGAAATCTCCACCGCCAGCCATTGTATCCAGACAGCCGAGATACTCAGTGACTGTTTGGCCAATTATATTCCACCTACAGTGCATCTGGAAAGTATTCACAGCACTTCACTTTTTCCACTTTTTGTTATGTTACAGCCTTATTCCAAAATGGATTTAAATCATTATTTTCCTCAAAATTCTACAAACAATACCCCATAATGACAACATGAAAGAAGTTTGTTTGAAATCTTTGCAAATTTATTTTAAAAAATAAAAACAAAATAAAAATGTATTAAAAATACAATATTAAAATGTTATTAAGCAACACAGCTATGCCAACTCCCAGCCTATGAATGGATGGTGTAGGAGAAGCAGCAGACTAATGAGGTAGTCTCTCATATCTCCTCAATTCAAGTGTGTTCTTTGCCAGTACATATTAATAAAGGGCAGACTAAAGGACTGCATCTCTCGCAGTCTGAATGTTACTATACAGGAGATTATAATAAGTCAAAATTTGGGCATTTATACTAGAGCATTTAAAGATTTGTTTTAAGTAAATATTTAGCTGCATTCATTGACGATTTCCTAATATCTGCCTGGACTTCAGCTTTAAACAGAGGCTTAGTGCCGGTTCACACAGGGGTGGCTTCAAAAATGTCTGACTCTGAAGTCGCCCTGTACAGCGTGACTTCAGCATGGCTTGCAAAACGACTTCTATATAGAAGTCAATGCAAGCCACTACAAAGTCACCCCAAAGTAGTGCAGGAAACTTTTTCTAAATCAGAGTGACTTGAGTCACTTATTGGAACGGTTCCAATACAATGCATGGAGCGCGACTTGTCAGGAGGCTAAGTCACCTGACAGGTCGCTCCCGTGTGAACCGGCACTTAGGGGACAGGCTCTGGTAAGCAAATCATTACAAACTGGAGAACTAAAGCAAGGACATGATTATTGATTAGAACATAAGAACATGACTACTGGATATACAAAGCCATCTCTTAGAGACTTTATGTCTTAGTTTTATCAAGTTATATGTAAAGGGAATTAAAATAGATGTAAGCCCCCATCAAAAAATCTCATACAAGCTTTAATATGATGGTTTAATTTCAAACTTAATTTTCCATATTTAACTCTGGAGCTTTCATGAAGGTCCTTATTCAGGCACTTATAGCTGTAGGGTAACAACGCTCTGTCACCATGCTACTTTGCTGTCACCCTGTCAAATGGGTTCCTGACAGTGACTACAAGGTGCCATTTCAACACATTACTCAATGCAGTTCACTGTTGTCACCATCGGGAAAACTTCCCTGAGCATTACTATGCAGCCATCGGTGGAGAGCATGAATGTAAACAGTAACTTCAAGCAGGCTGCAGAAGAACCTCAAAGATGCAACAAACTACGAAAATGGTGAAAGCAAGTATTTTATTTTAGAAAATGACAAAGTAGTTTATGTAGCACAGCTTCTTAGTAAGGCAGGGTCATAACTCCTGCCAGTTTGTTTTTTTGCCATCTGTGTCCCATTGGAAAGATTGCCCTCAACTTCCTGTCCCATAGCCAAAACAGGAAGTGAGAGAAAATCCCTGCAAATTAAGGGAATCCCTTGGGGGGCCCCAGGTTACCAGAACTACTGTTTCCGATAGAAGATTTCCCCTCAATTACATTTCTGGGGGCAACCCAAAATGTGGGATTTTCTTTTTTACTTTCACTTTTAATGGTAAACAGAACAAACAGAAATGGGTGAATTTCCCAAACCCAGCAGGTGTTCTAATCCATATTCACTATGTCCAAAACTGAAAAAAAAGTTTTGACTTTAGTTGTACTTTAGAGTTGCCCTTACAAAAGGCACATGAGACCACTCGGCAAACTAGTTCCCAGGTGCAGAAGGTCCTTATAACAACTACTTCTACCATCCAAAGTGGCTTAAATGTCTGGCTGGTATGCATTTCTGTATCTTCTATACCCAGGCAGATATCTCTCCAACTCTATAACTGAAGACAGTCCAAAAAATGTATAGATTCTTGGCATATTTGGTTTAAAATGGCCAAGTCTTGCCCGTAATTGGAAAAAAGCAAAAGCACCCAATGAGCCAGCACCTGAAGACCCCATGTTATTTTTATGTAAGAGACTGGATTTTCTCTTACTTTTAGAAGTGAAAATAACAGCTTTCAAAATAAATGAAAGCATTACAGAATTTGTAAAAGAAATATGTTTTCCTACAGATAAAGAATGCAGTTATTGTCAGTCGTCACTTGTTCCTCTGTATAGCACATATCAGTCTCTTGAGCTTCACTTCATTCCAGGGGGAAGCCAGCACGCAGGAGAACCACATTAATCTCGCCATCAACTCCAGCAGCACAACTTGGAATGGGCTTGTTAGCTGATGAGGTTTTTAAGCTGCTGTGGGCCTATGTAACTAGACACCTCGAAAGATGTTACTGCGAATGCCTTTGTTCCGACTTCCAACTAACACAAGAGTTTTCTCATTGTAATTCCTCAAAGTATCCGTCTGCCACAGCTCTCTGCGCTCACCTCTGTTCAAGTACAAAGAATGGCCAGTTCTTGCACTCCAGCACAATCAGGATGAGTGCACACACAAGTACTGCAACACATTAGACAGTTTCAGCCAATCTATGCTGTTCAGACAAGCAATGCATCAGTACCTTCATATTTTTTTTCTTCCTAATGGAAATTCTCTACTAGATTTTTAAAGCCACAAAGGATTTTTAGTTTGTCTTTAAATCGAATATTACTAACTGCATTTAACTCCTCTGTGTGTATCCACACAAGCTGACAGTTGCCTTGTTTAGTTGCGTTCTGCCAGATCTTGTGACAATCTCAAATCTATTTGTACCTACAGACTGTCAGGTAAGTGCTCATGATCTTTCTTCCAGTTATTGGGAGTACTAAAATATGATCAATACTCTGCTCTACTCCCCTCTCTGTTGGCATACACCTTGTTTGCGAAGCTGAGCCAAGGATTTTGTTCTGCAGACATTTTATAGAGAAGGTGATGCACTGTATCAGCATGCCTCCCTAAAGAATATGGCTTTCATTGACAGGAATAACCTCAAATATTCAGACCAACCTTTACAAAGCCAGTATAGGACACTAGCTGAATCTCAAAGAATTGGGTTTCTGTTCACCTGACACACACAGCAGCTTTTCACCGGATCTCCTTGTGTGGGCAGCACCGTCCCGGTGTAGTTTTAAATCCTGCACTGCATGATATTTGCATATCATCCCAATGTTTTCCTGTGCTTCCTATAGGTGTTCAATTTCCTCAGACAACCAAAAACTTACTGGAAGATTAATTTTTGTCGGGCTAAATTGACACTAGATAGCGGAGAACTGCTAATCTCCAGCCAGCCGCAGGTGTTGGATACCAAGCTTGCAACTTACAGAAGCAAAGAAGATAGCAATGGCCATAATGCATCCTTTAACACCTTTTCTTGCCTAGAAGTCAATAGTATTATGTCCCCCTTTATGGGAAATACCATAACATAGATGTTCTCACAATGAAACATGGAACCACCAGTGTGAGCCTTTATCCATTCCTGTAGTTGAGAAAAAGTGCAACAATGGCTGACATCAAGAACCCTTTGCTGAAATCACTTCCCAGAGTTGCTGTACATGCAGGGCAGGATACACAAAAGACATCAAGAGCTACACTTCAAATTCATAACACGTGTTCCATCCATGAAACATGACTCAACTAATAGAGGCATAACAGTGGTTTTAGGCTAAGTACAACTTGACAATGACAGTAGTGGTGTAGAATCAGGGTCATAACACTTGAAACAGAGATCAGGTCCATGTCCCCAGAACCCTCTGACATTCATCGAGTATAAGGCCTCATGCACACTGAACGTTTTTACAAATGCCGTTTTAGGCTTCAGGCAGGGCCGGCCCAAGACATTGTGCTGCCCGGGGCCCAAAAATGAAATGCTGCCCCCCCCCCCCCCAAAAAAAAATCACACCCACCAAAAAAGCTCCCACATTCATTATTTTTTATCAAGATAATTAAAACTAAAATTAATTTTAAATAATTTAATTTAAAATTAAATATGGACAGTACCTTGTCCATATGGAAAATTATATCACAAACCATTACGTTCAAATCCAAACCTTTTGTTGTTTATATCACAAAAAATAAAACCGTAAAGGTGATACAATACCACCAAAAGAAAGCTCTATTTGTAGGAAAAAAAAGGACGTAAATTTTGTTTGGGTACAGCGTCGCACAACCGCGCAATTGTCAGTTGAACCTCCCAACTAAAAAGTTGTTGCACTTGAAGTTAATTTGTATTGCAATTATTTGTAGAGGAGTTTCCATCATCCCTGCTAAGTTTCATTTCTTATGTCTTGTTCTCAGTTTGAATTAGATGTGAAGTTGCGTATCACAGAGACTGGTATTGTGGTAATATTGAAGTTTATTGAGATTTCCATATATTAAAAGGTTCCACCATTATTGTTAAGTTATCGATTAGTAAGTTAGCACTTTTCTTTTTTTTGTGGTGTGGGAACATGTAAGTGCGTAGTGGCAGGCCTTTTACTGGCACTTTTTTATCTTACCTCCAGTAGTTTATTGTAAATAGTAGTGTGGTGATTACCTATTATACTAAAGATTGGCATGTGGAATTAATAAACATCAATGGATTTTAGTTGTGCCCCACCAGGCTGCTGATTGGTACTGATTGCAGCACTGATAGGTGGCACTGATTGGCATTAATAGGCAGCACTGATGGGCACGGATAGGCAGCACTAATAGGCACTGATAGGCAGCACTAATAGGCACTGATTGGCATTGATAGGCAGCGCTGATAGGTGGCACTGATTGGCATTGATAGGCAGCAATGGTCCCACTGGGTCCCATGGTTCGGCCAGCCCTGGCTTCAGGCATTTTCTTTCTG
Source organism: Aquarana catesbeiana (assembly GCF_042186555.1). Lineage (NCBI taxonomy): Eukaryota > Metazoa > Chordata > Amphibia > Anura > Ranidae > Aquarana > Aquarana catesbeiana. The sequence goes on from NC_133331.1 coordinate 201,498,568, forward strand.
CAGCCAATGAAAAGGGGGGACACAATTAGGTATGGCTGAAACAACTAATCGATTAATCGACAACTAATCGATTATGAAATTAATCGATTAATAATTTCATAATCGATTAATTGGCCAGTAACATAATGGGGTTAAGAAAAACTAAAATGAGCCCTTTATAGTACAAAAAGAGCAAATAATCACTACTGTAAATATTACTTTCACAGTTCTACAGTAAAAAAAATGAACCCCTTACAGTAGTGATTATATGCTTTTTTTTGTACTATAAAGGGCTAATTTTAGGGGTTTTTTTTAACCCCATTATGTTACTAAACGTCTTAGACCTGGTTGCACTATAGTTCATTTACATGGTTTCCTATGGGACGCGTTCACATCTATGCTTTTTTTTTAGCTGCTGCGTATTTGGAAAGGGTCAGGGACTTTTTTTTAACACAAAACGGTGCTTTTTTGGTTCAATATACTTCAATGGAGTAGCTCCCCCCTGCATGTTATCCTATGTGTCCATGCACACGTAGGTGGTTATCCCCCAGAACCAGCGGGTTTTAAGAGGAGTTTTTCAGCTGTAAAAATGCTCCAACTACCAAAAAAGCTTAAAAACGCTGATATTCAGCATTTATCAACGTTTTTGAGACATACGCTTTTGTGGGAGTATAGTTTTGCTATAAAAGAAACAAAAAAAAAAGCTGAAAAACACTACTGCAAAAACGCTACAAAAATGATTCTACAGCTACAGCTCTCTACAGTTAACGCTACTGGCATTTTTATAATGTCCAGTGTGCATGAGACCTAACTATGAAGAGGTCTGGCAGGCTGCAGCTTTAAAATCTAAGTCCAGCTTTGTGTTATCTCCCTCTCTCTATTATATTACACCTTATAAAAATGATGGAAGAATTCTACCCCATACCTTCCAACTGTCCCTGATTTGAAACAAAGTCCCTCTGTCCTTTTCACTTGTCCCTCATTTTGGTCTGATTTATATAGTTGTAAATAAAATGCACTATTTAGCTTTCAGAAAGTGTTTTGCAGTGCTAAACCTTTCATCCAATGTCTAAAATGTTGCAATTATAAATTTGAAAGAAAAAAAAAAAAAAGGTAGTAGTGGTTATAAAAAAAAAAAAAAAAAAGATAAAGATAAACCAAGCACTTGTGCGTTTAACAAATTTTGTTTTGGTTAATTCTCCTTGAAGGGGGTGTGGCATGGGTTGTGTCCTATGCCTACATACTTTTGCTAAAAGGTGTCCCTCGTTCCCATCTCAAAAAGTCGGGAGGTATGCTACCTTGCTTACAGTGCATCTGGAAAGTGTTCACATCGCTTCCTTTTTTCCACATTGTTATGTTATGGCAAAGGCTGTGAACACTTATGTACATGTGATTTTTTTTGTTTTTTTATTTTTAATACATAATTGTGAAGTGGAAGGAAAATGATAAATGGTTTTTAATTTTTTTTTTTACAAATAAATATGTGAAAAGTGTGGCTGCATTTGTATTCAGCCCCACTGAGTCAATACTTTGTAGAACCACCTTTTGCTCCAATTACAGCTGCAAGTCTTTTTGGGTATGTCTCTACCAGCTTTGCACATCTAGAGAGTAAAATTTTTGCCCATTCTTCTTTGCAAAATAGCTAAGTCAGATTGGATGGAGAACGTCTGTAAACAGGAATTTTCAACTCTTGCCACAGAAGATTCTCAATTAGATTTAGGTCTGGACTTTGACTGGGCCATTCTAACACATGAATATGCTTTGATCTAAACCATTCCATTGTAGATCTGGCTGTATGTTTAGGGTCGTTGTCCTGCTGGAAGGTGAACCTCCACCCCAGTCTCAATTCTTTTGCAGACCAACTGGTTTTCTAATAAGATTGCCCTGTATTTGGCTCCATCCATCTTCCCATCAACTCTGACCAGCTTCCCTGTCCCTGCTGAAGAAATGCATCCCCACAACATGATGCCGCCACCACCATTTTTCACAGTGGGGATGGTTTGTTCAGGGTGACGTGCAGTGTTCGTTTTCCACCACACAGAGTTTTGCTTTTAGGCCAAAAAGTTAAATTTTGGTCTCATCTGACCAGAGCACCTTCTTCCACATGTTTGCTGTGTCCCCCACATGGCTTCTCGCAAACTGCAAATGGGAATTCTTATGGCTTTCTTTCAACAATGGCTTTCTTCTTGTCACTCTTCCATAAAGGCCAGATTTGTGGAGTGCACCACTAAGAGTTGTCCTGTGGACAGATTCTCCCACCTGAGCTGTGGATCTCTGCAGCTCCTCCAGAGTTACCATGGACCTCTTGGCTGCTTCTCTGATTAATGCTCTCCTTGTCCCCCTGTCAGTTTAGGTGGACGGCCGTGTCTTAGTAGGTTTGCAGTTGTGCCATACTCTTTCCATTTTCAGACCCTGCCTTAAACTTCTCCACAACTGTATCCCTGGTGTGTTCCTTAGCCTTCATGATGCTGTTCGTTCACAAAGTTTCTCTGACAAACCTCTGAGGGCTTCACAGAACAGATGTCTGAATACTGAGATTAAATTACACGCAGGTGGACTCCATTTACTAATTAGGTGACTTATGAAGGCAATTGGTTTCATTAGATTTTAGTTAGGGGTATCAGAGTAAAGGGGGCTGAATACAAATGCACGACACACTTTTCACATATTTATTTGTAAATAACTTTGAAAAGCATTTATCATTTTCCTTCCACTTCACAATTATGTGCCACTTTGTTAGGCATCTATCACATAAAATCCCAATAAAATACATTTATGTTTTTGGTTGTAACATGACAAAATGTGGAAAATTTCAAGTTGTACGAATACTTCTTCAAGGCACTGTATGTTAATTAAAACATTTTTCTGTGAACTTACAGTTGAATTACTTTAACTAGCTGGTTTGCTCACGCACTGGTGACTAAGCCAGCATATTCCAGATGTCCCCTGTGAAGGCAACGCCATCGGCACCTTCCAGGGAGCTCTTATGTGTGTACTGCAAGTTCTTGTGAGATTTTGCAAGATCTCAGGTTAAACCTGGGTCCACACTGATGCGATGCCGCATCGCTCCTCTCCCGCAGGCAGTTCACAATGCTTTGTGAGAACCCCTGCGGGGTTGCAGTGCGAACTGTGAAATCGCACAGGAATCAGATCGCATAGCTGAGACCACCCATGTGATCCGATTCTAGTGCGGAGAAAAACAAGTCCCTGCACTATTTTGTGTGTGAATCCAGCCATACAACCGTATGGCTGAACTCGCATTGCTCAGAGATCGCATGTGATCGGCACCTGCAGTGCAGGCGTGAATCGCATGCGATCTCCGATATCGCGCTAGTGTGAACCCAGGCTTATGAGATTATTTATATGTTGCTATGGCTTCAGAAACGTGAGTAGCGTTAATAAAGCCATGGCAGTGTATAAAGAATAACCGTTGCAGATCTGATACAGCTCATGCGGTGACATCAGTTGGCTGGCGCAGAAAAACACGGTTTAAGAAGTTGGCCACCAATGCCATCAACTTTTGAAATGGCGACATGGGTTTTCATGAGGGGGAGAAGATTGGAGAATTAGCATATAGGAAGACAGAATGAAACGAGGCAAGCAATATTTTATGTATTTTACACACTAATTCAATAATGGTTTCATAGAAGGAGTGGGGGGTGAGCGGTTTAATGCCGCAGTGCTCTTAGTCTGTCGGGTGTGTGTCTGTTACAAGCTGAATGATAATGGGTCGTGTTGTTTAGATTATTAATCTTATATCACATAATGCAATCCAATATAGTTTAATGCACTGTAAATGAAAAGGTGTTTACATGCGATCACTGCGTTCTCAAAGCTTTCTGTGCACAGCTTGTCAATCAGGGCAGTAGAAGAGTATAGCATCTGGTAGGCATAGGCAATGGCATTATCTACAGTAGAAAGAGGAAGGGCTTCAGCTAACAGGAGACATTACATAACGCAGCACAGAGACCCTATGAGAGGTAAATATAGATTTTATAGGACAAGTAGACCCAATGTTAGATCTATTTATTTATATGAAGTATGTGAATGCTTGTACTGTCTGACTGTAACAATTAGGAGAATTTTTCTACCTCTCACTGTGATTAAAATACTTTCCCAGACAATGCCCCTCATCTGCTTTTCTTTTCACTAAGACAGCAGAATCCTTGTTTATGCATCATCCAGGGTCAGTAGCTACTTTGTGGACTGAGATGTTTGTTAAGTTGTTAAGCCATAATCCTGGGTCAACATCTATATCCTGGACTAAAATGGCAGCTCAGAGATGACAGTGTCAGGAATTGAACAAATACAAGTATTTGCATTACTATGCTCTCAAGTGTCACACACAAATCAGCCTCTGCTGACACCTACAAAGTGCAAATGTTACAGACTGATCAATGAAGAGACTGAGGAAATGCGCCCTCCTGTCTGCATTAGACAGATCACATCTCAGCTTAGGTAAAGTCACCTGACTGGAGCTCAAAAACTGCTTTTAAAATGACAAAAGCTTTTAATTTGTTTATTGTTTTGGAAATGAACAACAAAAAAAATCAAATTAAGCATAGGAATCGCCCACACAGGGGCTAAATTATGGTTATTTACAAAGAACGATAAAGAATATAGTCATGTCAACTGAGATAAAGGGAATCTGGAAAAAAGTTGGAGTTTATTTATAATTTATATTGCGACATTTTAGGAATTTGTTAATGCAAACTTGCAAATGCATATACCGTATATACCCGAGTATAAGCCGAGGCACCTAATTTTACCACAAAAAACTGGGAAACTTATTGACTCGAGTATAAGCCTAGGGTGAGAAATGCGCAGCTACTGTACGTGGTAAAGAGGGTCAACAATGCCCATTTGCAGCCTCACTGTGCCCATTTGCAGCCATAGGTCCCCCGAATTTCAAACTCAGTAGTTAAGGGTTCATAGATGCCCCCTAGCTGAAGCCAAAATTTGAGGTCTCTGGACCCAAAGGGTCCCGAAATAACATTGCTGCAGATGGACACATTTGACCAACTTTGGGGCCCCGTATCTCAGGGCCACTTGTTGCTAAGAACCCCAAATTTAGTGTGCAAACCCAGTGGAACTAGCACTACAACATATCCAAATATGCCCCAAAGTCGGTTCAGAAAATGTCAAGCACTTTTCTGCAGCAGAGAATGACATTTTCCAAATTGACTTTGGGGCCCCATATCCGGGTCACTTGGTGCTAGGAACCCCATACCCCCCTGGTTATGTTGTAGTGCTAGTTCCACTGGGTTTGCACACCAAACTTGGGGTTCCTAGCACCAAGTGGCCCCAAGATACGGGGCCCCAAAGTCGGTTTGGAAAATGTCATTCTCTGCTGCAGAAAAGTGCTTGACTCGAGTATAAGCCGAGGGAGGCATTTTCAGCACACAAAAAATGTGCTGAAAAACTCGGCTTATACTTAAGTATATACGGTAACTGCAAATTTACTGAAGGGTTCACTTTAAGCACTTTGAATGAATGGACAGTAATAATCACTTGGTTGCTGGGGCCCACACATACCTTTCCAATACCATCTCTAAAATGATTTTATACAGCATTCACATATCACTGGCATTTAAAGTTGTTCTCCAGGTAGAGCACCCACTCCCACACAGTAAGAGCGCCCCTTTTCAGGTATCCATGCCCTGGGTGACATGAACACTTCCTATGACTTCTCGGGCTCCAGAAGATTGCACTGTTGGTACAAGCACAGACCGCACCACTGGATGACTGGTCTTGACTTATGAAAGTGGAGGGAAACAGACGGAGGATTACGACAAGTAAAAAATGCTGTTCGATGATTTTCTGGGAGGAATGGGTAGGAGGAAGGGGCTGTGAATGCCCAAGAGATAGACATTAAAATACATATATCAAAGGGACAAACTTTGATGTAAGCAGCTGTACCCCAACTCATGTGCCTTAAAGCAGGCGACACACAATGAGCAACTGTATCAAGACGACTTCCATTAGTACAGCGTGCACCAAAAACTCACGTCTTCTCTTTGTATTGGGAAGCGTTCCAAAGACAGAGCAGAGGGCGAGCTTTCCTTCTCTAATTCCAATATATCTTGCTTAGGAGCTTTGCTGCGTTAATAGAGAAATCTGAACGCTCGCAAACACGCAGGACTAAACCTAAATCCTAATGTAAACCCAAGGATGAAGGTTGTTACATTGTTTTCATTAGCTGGCCGTGCGGAGCTGATGGTCTCAGCACAATCATAGCATCTCATAGCAGCTGACAGTTTCATTTCACATTGAAACGTTCCAATGACTTTATAGCTCTGCTCTTCAGCCAGACACTTTTTCAGTCATTAATACACCTGTGCTACATCTGTCTCAGGCAAGCCATTATTATATATATATATATATATATATATATATATATATATATATATATATATATATATATATATATATATATATATATTACACATATACATACACACACACACACACACACACACACACACACACATATATATACACACACACACACACACACACACACACACACAAAGTATATCTACTGTATATACACAAATACATACACACACACACAATACATATAGAAAAGCCAACAAACCCCAGGAAAATCATATACAGTGTGTGTATGGAGATTACGTTTTTTTTTTTTTAATTTAAAATAACATATCATACTTACCTCCACTGTGCAGCTCGTTTTGCACAGAGTGGCCCCAAACCTGCTCTTCTGGGGTCCCCCGGCAGCTCCTCCCCGGATCAGATAACCCCCTAAGGGAAGCGCTTCCCCCTGGGGAATACCTTGCTGGCGCGCTACCGAGTCCAGCATTCGGTGTCCATAGCCTCCAAATGTATGACTTGGCCCCTCTCCCGGCGCCCAGGTCATTGGATTTGATTGACAGCAGCAGGAGCCAATGGCTGCTCTGCTATCAACCTAGCCAGTCAGGACATGAGACACCGGCTAGAGCGGATGTGCTCATCCCCAGCACAAGAAAACGAGGGTTCAGGTAAGTAAAACGGGGCACTGGGAGACTGCTGTACTGTAAAATGTTTTTCACCTCAATGCATAGAATGCATTGAGGTGAAAAACCACAACTCCTTTAAGTTCCCTTCCCCCTCTCCTCTTCTCCAAAAAGCACTTTTTTTTGGGAGGGGGGAGCCGGTACCTGGATTTGACAGGCAACCTGAGATCCTAGCTGCCTAGGCGATCCGAGCAGAAGGTCTCCTCTACCTCTTTCTCTCCTCGCAGTCATTTGGGACGTGTCAAAGGTACCAGAAAACTGGGGGACCATTCAGAATGTGCAGCTCGGCTTGCACATGCACAGTGGGCAACCCACTGTGAAGCTGCAAGCTGTCACAGCTAGGTGCCCACAACTGAGATGCTAGCACCAGGGACAGAAGAACGATGGAAAGAATGGATCAGGTGAGCACATCACTGGATCCTGGGTGTCTGTTTATTAAAAGTCAGCAGCTACACTTGATGTAGCTGCTGACTTTTAATAAACACAAAAATGATCGGATCTCCTCTTTAAGGCCCCCTACACACAGTTCAAAGTTCATCTGATTCCGCAGGAATCTGCCTAAATTCAGTTTGTGGATGTCCCTACAAGCGTCATCTGGATCAACAAAAGTCAATTTCAAAATCAACTGAGCTAGATAGAAAATTAAGGGACGGGTTTCCGCGCTCACGGACTTGAAGGCTTGCAGCCTCCCCTTATGCGGCGGAGCTACGCACTGACGTCACACGCGGAAGTAGGAGAGTGTGGAACGCAGCTGAGGCGCACACTGCGCAGCTGATGGTTCTAGATACACGAGCTCTCTCCATACGAAACTAGATTACACGCTGTGTGACTAATTGGCTGTTTTAGAGAGAGTCTGGATTTTAATTTTATTTAATTTATCTTAGTTATTTTTATTTGCCTTATTTTTATTTGATGTTATGATAGCTAAATAAACCATTGTAAATGTATCACACTATGGAGCCCTGTTTCTTCTATACGAGGATATACTGAAGGATACTTCACAGTTGGAGCGGAGGACCCCGAGGACCCATACACATCATACTGCTGCCTGGTACTACATGCCTACTGCCCCTGCAGGGGTGCAGGGAGTTGGTGAGTGGGGATCTTTGAGGGGGAGCACCGCAAGTCACTGGACCTGATCAGCTGTTTCTCACGAAAGTCACTTACCACAGACGTATTTTACTTTCTGCTGTTGGACTTTGATACACCAAAACAATTTTTTACAAGTCAATATATAACTCTTCACTAATTTTTAAATTTTTTTTCACCATTTTTTCACCATTTATTATTATTTTTATATATGTCAATGTGCAGTCCTGCACTGTATGCTTAATGTTGGGACTATATATGATATATGCTAATTCACCTTTTGCAAAAAAGCACATTTGGACACAATTGGGGATCAGCATAGGCTCTGACCGTGGTGTTTTATTCATTATTTTTTGTAGTGTCACATATTAATTTTTAGAAGTTGTCACCTAATGAATTTATGATGATTAGCCACATGGAGTACACCTGCATGAAGGTATGAGACTGACTTGCTAGTACAGTCCATTCAGGTAATGCTGGACACTTAGATTCACTACTCAATGAGTGATTAAGGGGTTACATTTATTAATATTATCTTTTGATTTTAATAATTTTTTGAGGTTCATTATAATATAAATCAAGGTACCTTGGTAAGGTAGCGCCATCTACCCCTAATTAATTTTCTTTTACTAGATAGAAAATTAACAGCCGAACAGTGACTGCATCCTAACAGGCGCACTCACTGTTCTGCAGCGCCACTGTATTCAGATAGCTGCATTTAAGTCTATATGTCAAAGCTGACCTGACTAAAATTAACATTCTCTCTAATTTAACTAATCTCAATTAGTATTCAAGCAGTAAATATGCATCACATTAAACTGACCAAAATCACTTCAGTGAAATTTTAAAGCTGAACTTTAGGTATGTTTTGTTAGATAGTTAAATTGGTCCAGCTTGGACCCACGTAGGTATACGTACTTCATACCGAGCCATTCATTGTAGAAGTGCAAAAATCACTGTAGTAGCTGCCGCTAGTAAGAAGTCGTCCTCGCTGTCTTCCAAGATCTTTATTATCATTAATTTGCCTGTCTCCCATTCAGAGATCCAGGGTCATTCACTGAAGCCATAGTACAGCTTCTATGGATAGAGAATCAGACAGGAAAGGGCGAGACCTCCTGACAGTCCACTGCACTGGAAGATTGCAGGGATCAGACATGAGCAAAATTTCTCCTCAAACAAGAGGAATCAAGACAAGGGACAGTGGCCAAGTGGTTAGCACTTCTACCCAGCAGCACTAGGGCTGTCAGTTTGATTCCCAACCATGGCACTACCTGCCTGGAGTATGCATGTTCTCCCTGTGCAGGTTTCCTCTGGGCACTCCGGTTTCCTCCCTTGGCTTCTGTCTAAATTTGCTCTAGTATGTGTATGTATGAATGTGAGTTAAGGACCCTAGAGGTTGTAAGCTCCCAGAGGGCAGGGACTGATGTAAATGTACAATATATGTGAAAAAGTGCTGCAAAAATTGACATCGCTATATTAGAATCTGTAGTTGATAACTAAATAAGAGAGACAATCTGCTAGGTTATGTCCCTTGTGCTGATTTTAAGTTGCAATTTTGGCTACACTTAGGCACGGTTCACACTGATGCGAGTTCATGACGAATGCGATGCGTCAAAAACACTTCAAATTCCTATGCAATCCCTAAAATCATTGTTTTCTAAGACGGTCGTTCACATACATGCGTTGCGATTCCTCTACAAATGCAATGCGATTAAAAAAAAGGGTCTTGTGCGAGTTTACTGCGTTGCGAATTTAGTCTCCATAGACATCAATGTAAATCGTTCTTGAATCGCATTGATGATTCACATATGTGCGAATTCCACCACACTACTCTCCACAAAAACCAGGAAGTACACAGGAAGTTAACACCTTTTTTTTTTTTTTTTTTTTTTACATTATGATTCCATTGGCTAGAATATCAATTGCAGCTATGTCCAACTCCTGAAATTCACGGTAAATTTGCGGTAAAATCGCACCTCACAAAGGACAAAAAACGGAACAGAATCACAGCGCATTAGTGTGAACCGGGTCTTAGGCTTTACGTTTTGGATAGAGAATGGTTAAAAGTCCATGTCAGATTTTTTTTTTGTTGTTGTTTGTGTCCCAATAAAAAAAAAAATAAAAAATCTCCCTTCTCATCCTTTCACGCAGAAGAGAGGAAATCCCTGAAAAGTGAGGGGAAATCTCTTTTTAAGCCCTGTTTACACCTGAATGTGCTCAATGCATTTTCAGCAGTGTCCAGCAAAACATGCTTAACATAGGGGGTCATGGGTAACAATAAAAGTAAAACACATCGGGTTTGATGTACTAAAACTGGATTGTGCAAAATCTGGTGCAGCTCTGCATAGAAAACCATAAAAAATCAGCTTCCAGGTTTTTTTGTCAAAGCTCAATTGAACAAGCTGAGGTTAGAAGCTGATTGGTTTCTATACAGAGCTGGACCAAATTTTGCACTCTCCAGTTTTAGTATATGAACCCTAATGTGCCTATAATGCACAAAAAATGTGTAGGTGTGAAATGACCTCACGATCAGAAAATCAGACAAAAAATACTGCTTTGGAAGCAATCGTACAATAATCTGATCGTTCGTACACAGCTTTTGTCTGAAACCATCCAAAGGGACAAACCCGAAAATTTTTCTTGTGCGATAAAGTACAATTTTCTTTAAAAAGTACAGTTTTCGTCTGAATTATTGAGACTGCAATACATTATATCGCTTCTGAATTTATATTTTGTCGTGCAAGAATTTTGGTACTTTAGTAACCTCTTTTTTTGATATGAAGAATAGCATGCAAAAAAAAATACCGACGATCATTTGTCCGATAATCTCACTGTCTGTACCAGGCTTTAGACAGTTGTCAAAGAAACCTATTCAATACATGGAGAAAAATTAAAAGATGCATCCAGAAATTCAAGGGCACAGGTGGACCTCCTTTAACACAACAAAGGTGGAACACCTCTGCTACATGCGCAACATTGTAACTTTATTTTTGCTGTTCCTACAAAGCTCAAATCTTGGCATCCATAAATAAATGTTTTTAAAAAGAACTTGATCTAAAAAAAACTTTTTTGCATGTGAGCACCACAAGATCTATACATTTGGTGAGGGGTTTAACGTGATCAGGATTCTTCTTTCTGATGAAAAGCAATCTGCCTGGCTCCCTCAACATCAATGTTACATATTCTTTGCCTCCAATTTTCAAACATGACCCCTAATATAATTACAGCCCAGACCAAAGCAATGTCCTCCCCTCTGTTTTAAAAAGGGGATATTTAACCTCATAATGAATAGGAAAGCTTGAGCAAAACCCTGACAATCAGTCCTTTGGTGACATCAGGCACATGGGTCTGCCGAGGGTCCACAATGGACTCGTCCCAGTTCCTTGGGATAGATGAACACAAAAAGCGACTTAGGAGGTCATTTGTGTATCATCTGTGTCCAAGCATACCAAGGTGATAAAAGCAGACACCAATGATCTAAAATATTACTATAAAAAAATGTTTACTGGCAAGAAGTACTGTTACAATTTGCTGTACTTTACTAGAACTTCCCTATAATAAGCAAAAAGCAGACTAGATAGATAGATAGATAGATAGATAGATAGATAGATAGATAGATAGATAGATAGATAGATAGATAGATAGATAAAAAGACACAAACACACACACACACACACACACTATATTAATAGTAAAATATTTCATTATGAATTTGCAATTCATAATCATCACCCATATCATGTGGTGTGAAATATTGACCCGGCCTGTGAAGGCTTTTTATTTCTAGTTCCTGATGGCTAAACAGTTTACCTAATTTTTTACTGACTCAGTAAATTGACTTTTGGCTGACAACCATGAGCACAGCCTCTCAAGCGATGCCTTTTTCATTAAATCACACTGCATCCGGATGTAGCCGCTTGGCTGAAGTATTTAGCCGTGTGCAAATCTAAGGCTTACAGGATCCATTTGTGCAGAGAAGGGAGGGGAAGCCAAAGAGCACACTGCAGCAGTTACATAGGAGGAAGTTGAAGCTAGGACACTGAATTTTAGACACTACTGAGCTTTAAAGATGGAAAATAACTGGCTCCATTTGGGCCCCACCCAGGACTCGCCATCCAGTAACCATGGAGGCAGACATAAAACCACTGCACTACCCTTGAACTGACAGCAGCACTGCACGCATTAACCCTTTAGCATGGAGCTATACTCTGGGTATACTGGGTGAGCTATACTCTGGGTATACTGGGTGAGCTATACTCTGGGTATACTGGGTGAGCTATACTCTGGGTATACTGGGTGAGCTATACTCTGGGTATACTGGGTGAGCTATACTCTGGGTATACTGGGTGAGCTATACTCTGGGTATACTGGGTGAGCTATACTCTGGGTATACTTCCTCAAATGGGAAAGAAGGGCACCTTTTTAAAGGCAAAAGTTATTGGTAAGATGCAAGACACACTACTGTCCCCCCTCCCACCCTACTACTCTCAGCTTTTTCAGGTAAGCAAATCATCTAGGCTTCATGGGCAGAAGGTCAGCTTATAGATACCTTAACTATATATTATATTTAAAACCAGTAAGAAAGGGAGTTTACAAAACAACTTAAAAGATTAATGTGAATTTAAAAGACTAGCTGTATAGCATCTCAATTTTATCATGTTTCCTGCAAAACAGGTTGATCAAAATGCTGGATTTGCTTGTTCTTTTAAAGGAAATTTTGTGGGTTCTTCTTTATGCCAGTTACAAAATAATTTTTTATTGAAGACGGTCAATAAAAAAACAGGTACATAATCACAAATCATTGCATCAGTCAGTTAAGTACAGAGTGGTGTACAGGAGGTCATAATACACATTTTTATCCTCATGGAGTAGCAAAACAGATATTAAGGCATACACAATCAAATGTGTCAAAAAGATCACCCCATTATCCAATAAGAAGTGAACAAGCAAAATTGAAAATCCATTAAAACAAAACACGTATAACCTGGAAAGGCTGAAGAGCCGCCTAATTATGCATTCATAATAAAAGCGGTTCAGCACAGCAGTGGTCTGTAGTTGTTCCCCAAGTACCGTGGTATCATAGTATATACAGAAAATACCAAACCGGCACGATATACCATTATATATTATTACACTGGGTCAAAGATCAGTCAGAGCATGGAGCCACTGGTATCCAGTATATCCAGCCAGGGACGCCATATTTTAATGCCAGTAACATTTTAGAATGAAATGCTGGATATTGTACTCATATTGGGGATAACGAGTGGAAAGTGTGCTAAACTTTCCTGCTGCCTACAATAATCAGTCCAAACTGCCATTTTTGCACTGGCCTGCCAAAATGACAGGTATATTCTATTGTTCAGCAACAACATTTTTCTATTGGTGTGCTTTTCATACATCATCTTTATTATGTTCTAAATCTAGATATATATTCACATCTGTGGGAAACTGCAACTGTTACAGCAGTGCACAAAAATGTGTTTATTGTATAAGTGTGCTGCAGTGCCATTAATTGCACCTTTCTAAGGCTGGGCACACATGGGCTGAAAACAGTCAGTCCGGCAGGAACCGGACGAATTTCAGTCCGTGCGTACAGCGTCCTGCCCAACAGAAGACGGTCTTACAACCAGCTTCTGTTGAACTGGCATGCTGGAAAACCAGCATCTGAACAACGCTCGCTGATCAGTGTGTTCTGGTGTGTGCAGTCCCCCTGTCAGAAAACAGGCTCAGCGAGGGAGATTGTCACACTAACATCGCTCGTCTTAGTACGGTGATCTGTATTTTTTTTTTCATTCAACCCACTGGGTTGAAAAAAAAAAAAAAAAAACCTTATAGTGTGTACTCTGCATTACACATGTGCCTTTAAGCAGACCACAAGGCAAAGTAACATACTACCATGTGTTTGGTTGTAATGCATTAAGTGCTAGTTCACACCAGATGCAGTTCTGTGTGCTTTTTTTGTGCACTAAAAACTCATGCAGTGTTTCCAATGTATTTCAATGGCTCTAGTTCACACCAGTGCAGTCAGTTTCTGGTGCAGAAAAAAAAAGTAGAGTGTGCTGCATTTTTATACAGAACTGTACTGGAACCTAACAAATTGTATCAAAAATGCACTGGAACTGTGTGTGGTGTGAACTGTAAGCAAAAACTGATACGGAACGTATGAGTGCATTTTTGTGGTGTGAACTGGCCCTAAAAATGCATGCACAGTGTTTTCCATGTATTCCAATAGCTCTACTTCACACCAGTGCAGTCAGTTCCAGGTGCAGAAACTGACTGGAAACTGGAACTGACTGCATTGGTGTGAACTAGAGCCATTGGAATACATGCAAAACACTGTGTATATATTTTTAGTGCAGAAAAAAAGCACACGGAACTGCATCTGGTGTGAACGGACCCTGAAAAAAAAAAGAAAAAAAAAAGAAAAATTACATGCATTTAGTTAATGCGATTTCTGTGCAGTGAACAGCTCATTCAAATGAACGAGCTGCCCCACACCAAGCATTCAAAAGGCGCACATATGCACTTGCGCTGCCGCATTGCATAACCGTGAACTTAGACAGAAAGGCAGTGTTGCTTATAATATCCAACAAACAGTGTTTTCTTCAGATGAATGACCCATGATACAGCAGAAAAAAAAAAAAAAAAAAAGAATGAAAGCATAAAAAAATGTCAGCCATGTCTCCTGCCATTTCAGTTTGGACATTTGTTCATGTTCTCGGCATGGCTCCGGGTTTCAGAAAAGGCTGATGCTTGTATGACAGCTGTGTCAGGCATACTTTGCGGAAATGTATTTATGGTTCGTTAGGACCAAATGTCCCTTTTGCTCCTGAAAAAAAAAAAACAGCAGCAAGCAGTCTCAGAAAGGTTGCCTGTTCTCAGAACTCAGCATTAGGAACCAAAGAGGACAAGCCTTTCAATCAATGATAGGGAAAATCTTGTAGTCTGACAATCTCTACAGAAGTGTCATCTGCAATTTTTTGAAAGTCTGGGTCGTCGTGAGTTAATGTCATCATACTAGGAGAGCAAAATACCACATTATGCCCTTGTACGATTAAAAAGACCCTGATATAAATAAAAGGCAGGATTAAGGTATTGAAATATGGAGCTGTTGAAATCAATAGACATTAGCAATTAAAATGTTATGGGACCATTCTACTGTGCTATAGTAATGTGTGGTAACATGCATGGTAATGAATGACGTTACACATAGTCTGTTGAAGTGCTATTCATTTTAAATGGTGCCCCCACTGTACCCAAGCTATGTGCTGCACTTGCATTTAAGCCAGCCATGACACAACAATGCAAACTATGCATTTCTCATGAAGCATGGTTTAAAAAAAAAATAGTGCATGTCCATTAAAATATGCATTGGTATCCAATATAAATAAAAAGTCTACCTTAACTCAGATACTGTGCATTAACACGCAAGTGGTATGCCATGCAACACAATGACCAGTCTAAATGTATACACACAAGAAAGATTTTAAAGGTAGCAGTGTATTATAGGAATGGAGTATTTTTCTGATGCTTTGACAACCTACACACAGGAAGAAAAAGTTAAACCACTTCACATTTATTTTGGCATTGGGAGGTCTAGAGACACAATAAAAGTAAAGCTGGCCATACACTGAAAAAGGAAAAGAAACAGATTGCTCCATCCATACTATACAGCACGGATAGGCGGATCTCCCACTGCGGCTCTTTTGACAGCCGGACAAACTTTTCATCCAACAATTTTCCCATCTGTTTGTTCTAGATTTCATTAGGGATGGTTCCTAAACACTAGCAAAAATTTGTACAGTGTATGGCCAGCTTTAGTCTGTTGCAAAAGAATGAAGATGCAGTATAAAAAATAAAAAAATAAAAATAAAAAAAATAATAGTTATGGTTATCCTTGGTGGTCATTTAAAACTGGTGATAAGAAGAGTAAACCTGAAACATGAGAAGTATGAAGGCTGACTCTGTTAACCGCCTTCTGAAAATGGTAGTTGCCTGACTGGTATGCTTATTTTTCTGGCTCTAATATTTTCGGAGTCACTGACCTGGGTCAAGTATGCTGATCACAATAAGTCCTTATCTGCATACTTTTTCAGAAGGAAAGGACTGAAAGAGTATCCTGTGCGTTTACCCATGGTAGGTGGGTGTGCTAGCCAACATTTTTCCTTGTGACATGGCATGATAAACAGTGTCAGCATAATAACAGGTGTGAATAAGAAATGCCATGGCCCTGGCAGAAACACGTTTTAATTTTTCCCCCGCAAAAATTTTTTTAAGGGGGAAACTTCAAAATGCTCAACTCACAATGAACAGGTTGCATGTAAATCGATCCTAGGCCTACTCACTGCTGCACTCTACATAGTTTTCTAAAATCTTTCTGAAGACCATTATCTCAACCGCGATACAAAATATTGCCTATGAAAAGAATAACAAATTCTAAATGAAATGTCAGCCCAGTGACCAGAGATCGAGAGCTGTAAAAAAATATAATAAAAGGTATTAATGTGGGTAACACACATCTAGCACCATAATGTAACCATTTTGCAAACCCCTTAAGAGTATTTTTAGCTTTGCCTTCACAACATCATTAAGAACTAATTATGGACGAAGCATAAAGCAAAAAAAAAAAAAATGAACATTTTGTGTGGTTCATATTTTTAGGACTTTTGGAAGATAGCCAGTTTAATAATCTCACATATACTGGCAAAACCAAGCTTGTCCTGATGGGCAAAGCCTCTCATCTAGCACAGAGAGAAAACGCTGGGGAAATGTAGAGAAAGCCATCAGTAAAATTGAATTTTGTACCCAAGCATTAGATTTTATTTTAGCTTCTGTTTAGAAATTGTATTGCTCCAAAACAAAAGCAAAAATGTTGCATCTGTTAGGTGTTGTCTTCTCCTGTCACATCTGTCCAGTGCCCAGACTCTATGGCAGTCCTCAGCAAAGGGTCAGATTCCTGGAATCCTGGCTGGTCACGTTGTAGACGACCTCCCAGAGTCAGATGTACATTTGGTTCCCATGCAATGTACTATAGTAGAGTTCATCTCCTCTTTGACTGTAGACAAAATTCCACCCTGGCTTTACAGGAAATTGTCAGCTTGGGTTGAAAACAGGGGTCACAGTTTCCAAAAACAATCTGATATAGTTTAAAGTGTTGTTTCATATACAGATGTATACTGTTTAAATAATTTTTATCAGATTACATTATAAAAAACAGAAACATCAAAGTGCAAATTAAAACCTATCATTTTCAGCAAAGTAAGGTGCCATCTTCTCTTTCATCTTCAATTGAAATGATGCTGCACATGTGATCAGTTATGACACCAGCCATTTGATGGTTTGACAGGTTGGTTGAGAACACAAGCAAATGTGACAGTTACATTCCCGGAACGTTACCGGGAATGTAAATGCTTTTGAAACTGTTAAATCAATGGGTTTATTTCCAGTTTAAGGGCTCGTTCACACCATACATGCATGAAAACTGGTGGGAAAACCGGCATCAGTTTCACATCACTTTCCATCAGTTTTCATGCGTGTCAGTTATGTTCCTTATTCACACAACGTTGATGTCATGTCAGTTTTTTCCCATGCAGAAAAAAATCTGCATATGATACCAGTGCTGTAGTGTGAATAGGACACAGAGAACAATTGTTTTTTGTTTTTTTTTTTGGCCATACAGAATGCGTGCAGGAAAACGGACATCTCTGCACCATGATGTGAACGAGGCCTACATCGATGGGTTTCATTCCGCTTTAACTACTGAAATTTTGTTTATTTTTTTTGGTATCTTACATTAATACAGATGTAGAAACTGTGCTTATGGAAACTGGAATGGCCTTTAAATAATGACTTGGGGGTGCACAAACTGAAATTTAGTACCAGTTTGCACAGGCTTGTTTATTACATCCACACTGGGAAAGTGAAACGCGCGTGTACAGTGTCAGTTTCATCATGCAGACAGCTGATCCCAACAACACAACTAGTTTATTTATGACTGCATCTCCTTTAGAAAGCTTATCTGAGCTGAAAGGGGTTAAGTGGGAAGCTCAGTGAAGGAAAAGGCTGGGTTGTCTTCACAGTAAGTTGTTTTAAAAGGACTTAAAAAGAGAAAATTAATGGCATCTGCAACTTATCTGCACCTCAACTGTTTCACCTACCTTTCTAGTGGTGAAACAAAACTATATCAGGACAGAGCCCTGTGCTGCTGTAGATCTGTTTAACTTGCACTTACCTACCATAGAGCAAAGCCACAGGGTGGTCTTGCCAAACAAGTAATTAGAACAAAAATTTTAATTCACACATCAGCAAGCCATATGCATATCAATAAATTAATGCAATACGCCTACATCACAAATAAGAACTCTGTGGGGCTATGCATAACTAACATGCCAATTTAATGTAGACAGACATCATCTAAGTGTTGCATATTGATAGAGGCTTATTTTTAGAAAGATCACAGCTGCTCATACATGTATTTTAAGGGACACACCTTGTGGATAACTTTATAGCAGCGTGAAATGTACAGATGAGATATTATGTCATTTTGCAAATAACTTGATACACGTGACTGGATTCTATGGGCTTTTGTGCGCCTTTACTTTTGTTTGTGCAGTGTTACTTAATAAGACACATTACATGTGAGGTTTACCAAGAAATACTGTTATTTGCAGGTCAATCTCTAAAAAGTAGATTATAGACTAGAAAATATGTACTATGAAAATAAGGTCTCATTCTCAGCAAGCCTTCAGAGAGACCTTTTCTCTCTCTCCTTAACCTTCAGCTGACCTTGTTTAAACACAAGCCCCCTACATAATACTAGTCTAGTTGTGTATTGATTTCAGAGGGAATGTGAACAGATTTTACAGCTGTCTTATCTATTAGTGTTAGGAGAGGGGGAGGAAGAATTGCAGTTCATGGTAAATTATTTGACTCCAGCAGAGGCCCCATCACCTTGTTCACGCCTTTGTATATTTGCTGCTCTTTTCCCAAAGACACCTATGACTTCTGAAATATACTCAAATGAAAGGAGATAATACAGAGCTCATGTCCATGGGCTTTGCCTTCTACCGTAGGCACAGAAAAAAAAGAGCTTTGTGACAACAGCTTTTAGCTTTCGTTATCATGGACATGTTCAACCACATCGGTAATTCTGACTGTCCCTAATTTGTGCTGAAGCACAAAACAATCTGTGATTAAGGGCGGCAAGATACAGATCAAATTTAGTGAGCAAATGCCACCAACCCAAGCATTAGTTGCAAGATTCAAGCGGAATGAGTTTACGTATGAACATTAATAAGAGTCCACAAACATCAGCCAAGCTCATTAGTGAATGCATGTTGGAAAATGTCTTAGATCATTCCAAGGATTGTTTCCTTCTTTTTGCCATTATTTGTTCTTTTTTTTTGTGTGTGTGTACATTGAAATGTAATATTGCCTGAATCAGATTAAAGAAGTGAAAGTGACAATCAGAGGACAGGCAGATCTCTCAATCCCAGACACAATCAATGGCACTGTGAGAATAGAAAAAGAAAAGAGGGCACACTGGCCTAGTGCATTATCCAACATATTTATTAAAACATATGAATAAAATCATAAAGCTGTAATCTTTATGATTTTATTCATATGTTTTCATAAACCTGTTAGATAATGCACTAGGCCAGTGCGCCCTCTTTTCTTTTTCTATTCTCACAGCACTGTCAGGATGACCCCAGTCCTAGAGGGCAGCAAGGCATCTATGAGATTATCCATGATTTGACCAGGGACCTGTGACACTACACAATCAGCTGACTCTAGCACAGGAGTGTGTTGTTCTTTACAAACAATGGCACTACCTGTCTATGGTCTCTTAAAGTTTATCAGCAGTACAAATTCTTGAAGAATTTCTAAACTTCTTTTTAGAAGTAGTGACTGCCTATGAGCTTATCCCTTCAACTCAACAAAAAAAAGTTAATTTAGTCTCAAAGTAGGTAGAGTTGCCACCTCATCCCTTTAAACATGAACACATATGAATTACACAGGTTCTGTGGCTGATTAAGGTGGTAATTAAACTCACTTGTTGCCTTATCTGCATTTAATTAACCTCAGAACCTGTGTAAATCAAAGGTGTTCGGGTTTAAAGGGATGAGGTGGCAACCCTAAAAGTAGGTGCGACTACAGTGGGACCCAAAAGGAAGAGACGATAGAAAGCAAGAGGAACAGACTCCCTCAGTGCGTGACCATCTGATAGGGTTAACCACAATTTAAAGACTTTAGTTAGATAATCTTTTGACCCTTTAGCACACAGAATTCAGAAGGGTGGGGTTCACAGGTAAACAAGTGCGATCACAAAATATATTAAAGTTTATGTTCAGCCAAAAAAACAAAACAAACATTCAGTACATCTCTAAAATACATGTACATTTGGCCATCTTTTTCAAACATTGCAAATATAGATAATATGGCTCATCTTGCCAGAAATCGAGTCAACTTTTAAGGCTGGGTTCACGCTTATGCGAATTAGATGCCGGTTTACACATCTCCGCAGTGGCTCCGATGCGAATGGCACAGGAGTCCTGTGCGTCTTTTGGTCTATTTCAGGTCAGAATTCAGCCCATTCCGGCTGAAATCAGACCTGAAACAGTGAATGGAGATGCACGGGACTCCTGCTGTGAGCCGCTGTGTGTTCCAGTGTGAACCCAGCCTAAAGTGGTAAACCAAAGATAAATATTTTCTTTTGGGTTAAATACCACTTTAATTTTCTGTTTGGTCTGACAAACAGTGCCTCTGCTGTACTGAAATCCAAAAGCAGTGTTAAGCTGGGTACACATTATTCGACTGACCGCTCCGGTCGGAGTTGCTGTACTAACAATGCAAGGTTAGTCCAGCAATCTCCCCCGCTGAGCTGTTGTGTTCTGACAAGGGGTCAGCACCACCGCCAGAACACTCTGATCAGCGCTCTCTGCCATTGGCACTGGAGTCGGTCCAACAGAAGCCGGCTGGCTTCTGTTGAAGGGGCATGACCAAAAAAAAAGGTCTGCTGATCGGCTCCCAGCCAATGGCTGAGAGCGCTGACTGGACTGTCCTGGTTGGAGAGCCGTCCCTCTGTCAGAACACAATAGAACAGCAGAGGAGATCGTTGTACTAACGTCAAATAGTTAGTAAAGCGCCTCCCCCTGAGTTGTTGGTGTTTTTTCTTCTTTCAGTCCTGCTGGGTTGAACGAAAAAACCTGGAAGCTCAGTCTGGAGCCCTCATACTATGCAATGTTAGTACAGCGATCTCCCCTGCTGTTCTATTGACCCCCCCCCTCCCCCCGCCAGAACACTCCAGTCAGCCCAGCGCTGATCGAGAGCCAATCGGCAGACCTTTTTGCGGTCTGGCTGCAGTACACATTTGCCGAATGTTGGACAGTTTCTATTGTTAACCATCTAACCAATAAAAAGGGGAAAAAAATTAAATTAAAGAAAAATGTGTTTACAATCCTATATACACAATCCCATACCATACCCACAGTTGATCCAGAAGCAAAAAAAAACAGCGAAGCATGATCCAATTTGCTCCAGGAGGGTAAAAAAACTCCTTCCTGATCCCCTATAAGGCAATCGGATATTCCCTGGATCAACTTTACCTATAATTGTTAGTATCCAGTTATATTATGTACATTTAGGAAAGAATCCAGACCTTTTCTAAAGCAAACTACTGAGCTGGCCAGAACTAGCTCTTGAGGGAGTCTATTCCACATTTTCACAGCTCTTACTGTGAAGAAGCCTTTTCGTATTTGGAGACTAAATCTCTTTTCCTCCAGACGCAAGGAACGCCCCCTTGCCTCTGTGATTACCTTAAAGAGTTACTAAACCCACAACAGTAAAATCAGTCTGTATATGCAGCAAAGCTCGTTTTTCTCACTGTGGAACCTAAGGGGTCAAAACTCTGCATTGTGTAAGAAGGCTCTGATGCTCCCCTTCTTCCACTGACTAATAATTTCCTTATAACACAAAGTCTATTGAGTCAGGCTGCACATGCTCAGTTTGGTGTGTATTGCTAGAGAGGTTATTTTTTATTGTCTTGGGAGGGTGCATGTGATCAGCACAAGACCAATCAGCACTGTCCTTACAGTCTCATAGGTCAGTCAGGAAACTCATCCAACAGGCTTTAACCAGTGCTTGGCTGGACACTAATAGAAGTCACAAGACTTCTCTAACTGCTGATGAGAAAGGAAATTTAGCAATTTATATTTACTAAAATAATTGCATTTCCATGTTGTGTGTACTGTGGCAGACTAGATATAGTAAATGCAGGCTCCTGGGTTTAGTAACACTATAAAATGAATAACTCAAAACAGAATTCATTATATGGACCCCTTATGTATTTGCACATGATGATCATATCTCCCCTTAAAATCCTCTTCTCAAGAGAAAAAAATTCAGTTCCTCTAATCTTACCCCATATCTGAGCTCCTCCATGCCTCTTATCAATTTGGTTGCCCTTCTCTGCACTTTCTCCAGTTCCCCGATATCCTTTTTGTGAATTGGTGGCCAAAACTGAACTGCATATTCCAGATAAGGTCTTACTAATGATTTGTACAGGGGCAAAATAATCTCTCTCTCTGGAGTCCATACCTCTATTAGTGCAAGAAAGGACTTTGCTTGCTTTGGAAACCAGAACATCCATTCTCCACCATTGATTCCCCCAGTTGTAATCCCCACTCTACCGGCTGACAAATCCTCTGGATTCTCCATTATGCTAAGAAAGTGCATTCCTTTGTGACTTTCACTTCAAAAATATAGTGAAAAAAAAGGAGTCTTCTGTAATCTCAGAAATCTGCCACATACAGTATATTATGCTTTTAGTGCAGTGGATCAATGCCAACTTTACCGATATAAGATATAAAAAATGGGCACATCCAAACAGGCATGCCCATAAATTATGTGGCAAAGATTCATTATCTATTCATCAAATATTGTTCCTGACAACAGATGTTATTACAGCAAATGGCAAAAATATTATAAAAATGGAAAAACAACTAGCAATACAAACGCTGAGTTTGTATGCAAAAGTTTCCTCCTATATTCACTATTTGTAACAAAAAAAGTAATGTAAGGGGTAATAAACATAACATTAAAAGTATAAACATCGTAATCTACTGTGTCTAACATATCACAGCACATGTATGAAATCATACATTTATCATTGTATTTCCTTAAGAGTGCAGTGTTGAAACATTTGATCTGCTTTGCAAAACACAGACTGTGTTCTTGGCATTTAATTAATATGTTTATGTTGGTAAAATTTATTCAGTTATGAAACAAGGCCTAACCGAACAAAATGGTTGAAAACTGCATAGACATCTGGCAGTTCCGGTAATAAATGATGTATTTTTGCTCCTGTGGCAGGATAAATTATAAAATATTGGAGATGTATAATATATATACATACATACATACACACACACACACACATTATATATATATATATATATATATTATATATATATATATATATATATATATATATATATATATATATATATATTTTTTTTTTTTTTTTAATTCCCCTGTTACACCATCAGCTGGCATAAAGAGATAAGGCTTATGACCATCGATCCCTATAATAAAATGGATAGGGACAAAAAAAGAAGATAAAGTTGTCCATGCTTGGATCAATCAAGTATCAACACATAGTGGTAATGTGGATACATATAACATACTCTGTGCCACGTCCCAAAATCATTAATGGATACAGAGATAAATTTGGGCTTGGACTTTATAGGCACAATACTCAATTTTGTATAATTAAAAGCTGAATTTTATTAAATATATAAAGTATTGTATTAAAAACAAAAGAAAAAAGGAAGCAAATACAGAAATCAGTTCATAGAGATACAGTTACAATTATACACTCCATACATAGCTCAGTATCATGTACACAAATTATATGAGGATAAAATACCGGTCATTCCACCATAAGTTACTTTGTTGTCAAAGAGGAGCTATGTAGTGATTGATAATGGGTGTCTAGAACTCGCTCAACATGTTACACGCCATAGCGCTTCTTCAGGAGCATGGAACAAATTTACTGAAATACATAAAGCATCAATGAATATAACTCAAAATTATTAGCTAGTTAATATACTAATACCTTAATTATGGCAGTAGCAATATATACAAAAATAGCAAATCTGACATCACTGAAATGAAAACCCAGTAATCAGTACTGATCTGGTAGAGCCCAGGCAATATTCATACATTATGGGGACGTATGTAACAACATAGATAAAAAGGTATGTGGTATAAAGTTGTCAGTATGTCATACTGCCATAATTAAGGTATTAGTATATTAACTAGCTAATAATTTTGAGTTATATTCATTTGATGCTTTATGTATTTCAGTAAATTTGTTCCATGCTCCTGAAGAAGCGCTATGGCGTGTAACATGTTGAGCGAGTTCTAGACACCCATTATCAATCACTACATAGCTCCTCTTTGACAACAAAGTAACTTATGGTGGAATGACCGGTATTTTATCCTCATATAATTTGTGTACATGATACTGAGCTATGTATGGAGTGTATAATTGTAACTGTATCTCTATCTCTTTCTGTATTTGCTTCCTTTTTTTCCTTTTGTTTTTAATACAATACTGTATATATTTAATAAAATTCAGCTTTTAATTATACAAAATTGAGTATTGTGCCTATAAAGTCCAGGCCCAAATTTATCTCTATAGCCAAAGTTGTCCATGCTTCATTACGTAAAATTTATTTGGGCCCTCTTTATTTAGATTTGCTTCTTCTATATGGGGATGGCAATTGGTGCTTCAGATTAGGGCAGAGGCCCCCCTAAGGTCTAACTGTTGCTGCCTGTCAACTTTCTAACTTCATCTGCAAATGTTACCGTTTCCCAGCTCCTGTCCTAGCATAACACTACCAGGTAACACAGCATCACTGAAATTCCCATTAGCCTAACCACTGGGCTCTGTTTTCTGATCCTGTTAAGTACATTCAAGAGCTGCAAATGTGCATTAACAGCAACATTAGAGTTAACAGCTTTGCATACTTTCATTCTTCTATCAGACCAATTGTGATTGGTTCTCCAATAACCGTACAAGCAGTGCTTTTATTTTCTCTAAGTACAGTAAAACCTAGCGGTTTGAGTGTTTCACAATACAAGCTGTTTTAAAAAAAAAAAAATCCTGACTCGATTTGCGAGCGTTGTCTCACAAGACGAGCACGATTCAAGTCTCTGGGGTGTTCAGTACCGCATGTGGCCAGAGGTGTGGGGGCGCCTGTGATGCTTGGAGACACTCGGTTCCCGAGTAGTCTCAGAGCGTCTCCGGCGCCCCCTCATTGACCTCTGGCCACATGCGGTACTGCATACTCTAGCAGTGACACTGGAACAAATGATCTGAGTTTCCATTGATTCCTATGGGAAAACTTGCTTTGATATACGAGTGCTTTGGATTTCAAGCATGCTTCTGCAACAGATTATGCTCATAAACCAAGGTACTAGTGTAAATTTATGGTTAGTCTTCGTGCTCATATTCAAGTTTGAGCCATCTCAATCAACTTCTACAGTATTCAGCATAAAAAGTAAGGTTTATTAATGTACAGTAAGAATAATGGAATTTACTTTTGTTACACATACACTTACATAAAAGAAAATATACATTAGAAACTACAGAGACCCTGGCAAACTTTTAAAAAGTAAACAAGACCAAACATTTGTAATGCTAAACCTCTGGCTAAAGAGAGACATACCAATAAGGTAAGGAAGCATAATTAAATAACAGGATCAGTTTCAGGTTAGGATGGCCACACAGTCCACCAAGCTGATGGACATGCATCATGTTGCCGCTCTGCTAAAATCCGCTGTGACACTGGACCAATGTGTGATAGACGCATCAGCTCAGTATTATTCTTCCCTCAACGCTGTTGAAAAGGCAGGTGTTGGCTCTCACTTGAATAGTTTTCAATATCTTTAGGTGCGATAATGAGCCCAACTAATTGCTGGAGGCGTTCATTATTAACGTCTGTAACCATAAAGGGTTCTGCTTGTCCCAGGTGTGATTTACCAACAACTAGGGTTGCACCGATACCACTTTTCTAAGACTGAGTACAGGTACCAATACTTTTTTCAAGTACTCGCCAATACAGATTACCGATACTTTTTTTAAATGTCATGTGACACTAATATGCAGCACTGATAGGTGGCACTGATGAGGCGTGGACTGTGTCAGCTGTGTTTTTTTTTTTGTTTTTTTGTCAGTTCTGTTGGGGGGGGACTTTGGTGAGAGATCAAGGGTATAAAACAGACCCCTGATATCTCCCCTTTGAGACAGGGATAGGGACTGATGACACAGATTCCCCAGTCCCTTTCTCTGCAGCTTCAGCCGCACTGGAGATGAATGGACAGGAGACAGCAACTCCTGTTCATTCATAAACGGAGACATCGTAAACTGTCAGTTATGAATGTGCATTTGGAAAAGAAAGGAACCAGTAAGTGACATATATACCGGCTCCTTCCTCCGCTCTCCATGCTGACAGATCTTGGAGGGGGGGGGGGGGGGGGGGGGGGCTGGAGGTAGCCCCGGGGAGCACAGAGGGGGACCCGGAGGAGGATGGGGACCAGAGGAGGAGACGGTGAGAGAAGGGGGACACCACAAAGAGGGAGGACCCAGAGAGCCAGAGGAACACACAGGGGACAGTCAGGTGTGATCAGTGCGGGGGCAGTTACAAGCATCGGTTCCCCTGTATAGCCTTCCAATAAAGCAGCTGACAGCTGCGGGGAGGGGGAGAAGCGGCTGCCAGCTGCTTTATTGAAAGGCTATACAGGGGGATTGGTGCTTGTAACTGCCCCTGCATCGATCACCTGTGAGGCTGCCCGGTCCCCCCGCTACACTGAGGATGCCTGGCCTGATACAACAGGTATCAGATTAAGCATCGGAGCATTTGCACGAGTACCGATACTTGTGCAAATGCTTGGTATCGGCACAGATACCGATACTAGTATCGGTACAACCCTACCAACAACTCTTGAAGGATGTATAAAGTTTTGGTCAGAGTTCTCCAGGTTTCTCGGCGACAGTCACATGTAATAGCTGTCATTTGGGAGGGGGGCGCGCACACACACACACACACACACACACACACACACCTCCTTGTACAAGTATTCCTGCTAATTCTGCAATCAAGGAACTTATCCACATTGAGCCAGTGACCAGATTATGCTCTTTATTTCTACAGCTGTGGACAAAAGTTTTGAGAATGACACAAATAATATTCTGCTGCCTCAAGTTTTTATGACGGCAATTTGCATATACTCCAGAGTGTTATGAAGCGTGATCAGATGAATTTAGGGCACTTTCACACTGCCAGCGCCCGGGCGTCAGCGGTAGTGATGCTTTACCGTCATTTTTGCAGCGCTTTTCGGCCGCTAGCAGGGCGCTTTTAGCCCCCGCTAGCATCCGAAAAAGGGTTAAAACCGCAGCGGTGCTTTGCCGGCGGTGCTGCCCGCTGATTTCAATGGGCAGGGGCGCTTTAGGAGCGGGGTATTCACCACTCCTACAGCGCTGCAAAGAAGCTGCTTGCAGGACTTATTTTGATGTCCTGCCAGCGCAGCGCCCCATAGTGAATGCACTCTGGCTTTCACACTGGGATTGCAGCCGAGGCTTTTTTCAGGTGCTTTACAGGCGCTATTTTTAGCGCTCAAGTGCCTGAATAATGCCTCCAGTGTGAAAGGGGTCTAAATTGCAAAGTCCCTCTTTGCCATGAAAAATTAACTTAATCCAATAAAAAGCATTTCCACAGCACTACCAAAAAAGGACCAGCTGACATCATGTCAGTGATTCTCTCATTAACATAGGTGTCAGTGATGACTAGGATAAGGCTGGAAATCACTCTAATACTGAGTTAGAATAACAGACTGGAAGCGTTAAAAGGAGGGTGGTGCTTGAAATCATTGTTCTTCCTTTGTTATCCGTGGTTACCTGCAAGGAAACATGTGCAGTTATCATTGCTTCACAGGCAAGGATATTGCTGCTACTAAGTTTGCACCTAAATCAACCATTTATTGGATTCTCAAGAACCTAAAGGAGATTCAATTGTTGTTAAGAAGGCTATAGGGCATCCAGGAAAGTCCAGCAAGCGTCAGGACCATCTCCTACAGTTGATTCAGCTGTGGGATTGGGGCACCCCCCAGTGCAGAGCTTGCTCAGGAATGGCAGCAGGCAGGTGTGAGTGTATCTGTACGCACAGTGATGCAAAGACTTTTGGAGGATGGCCTGGTGTCGAACCTACTTCTCTCCAGGAAAAACATTAGGGAGACTGATGTTCTGCAAAAGGTACAGGGATTGGGCTGCTGAGGACTGGGGTAAAGTCATTTTCATCAGTCCTGTGTCATGCCAACAGTAAAGCATTCCGAGATCATTCATGTGTGAGGTTGCTTCTCAGCCAAGGGAGTGGGCTTACAAATAAGAACACAGCCATGAATAAAGAATTGTACAAAAACAGACACACAGTTCACATTAGTCCACAACACAAAACTATGTAGTAGAGCATGTTGCCAGTGAATGAAAGACAGTGACTGATAGCGATAGCTGTCATTCTTCAGTTTAACAAACCAAAATATATGGATGCTCATCCCCAAAACAAATCAGAATGCCACATTATCATTAGATACACACAAACATCATTCTTTGTAGGATATACACAACATAAATGCACAAATACTGCCATTAAAGTTAAACTCCAGGCAGATATAAAGACACAAAATTAAAGTGATATTAAAAAGGCAGATTTTTGTTTTTAAACAAATATGTTATACTTACCTGCTCTGTGCAGTGGTTATGCACAGAGCAGCCCGACCCTCCTCTTCTCAGGTCCTCCACCGATGCTCCTGGCCCCTCCCTCCTTGCCAAGTGCCCCCATAGCAGTGGCTTGCTCCCAAGCCACTGCTCTGTGTGTCCATTCACACTTGGAGCACGGCTCCGCCTCCACTCTCTCCTCATTGACTCACTGGCTGTGATTGACTGTAGTGGGAGCCAATGACTCCTGCTGCTGTCTCAGCCATTGAGGAAGGAGTAAGGTTTTCCTACCTTTATGCAAAGAATTGCATGAAGGTAAAAAAACCTTGAGCCTTTACAACCACTTTAAAGTGCATCTAAAGCCAAGGGTTTTTTTTTTTCAGATAACATGAGGAAGGATTAGAACTCCTACCAGGTTTTACTGCTTTCCAAGGCTCCATTAGAGAGATTGCCTACCACGTCCTGTCCCGGGGACAACCTTTCCACTTACCAGAAGGTGAAGAAAACTCTGCAGCAGCAACACAGACATAAAAATGCTTTTTAAGTAGCAGAAGGCTAGAAACTGTCAGCTTTTTACTGTTGAAGATATTCCTTTACTTTTTTCTGGTAAAAATTTGTTGCCAAAACAGGAAGTGAGAGAAAATCTCTTGTCTCGCCATTACAATCTGGCCATTGTCAAAGTCACCCAAGCTCTCACGCTTGCAAATTTTTTTGCTGCTATCAATACATCAACTTCAGTGACAACCTGCTCACTTACTACCCAATATATCCCACCCACTTTCAGATGTTATTGTAATGCGATAATCAACATCATTCACTTTACTGGTCAGTGGTCATAATGCCATCAGTTTATGCCCCAGCTTTGACACTCCCACTGATTAAAATACATCTACACTAGAGCTACAGTATTCCAAAATGGCTTCATGTTTGTTTAAAATTAATACAGCCTTTCCTTCGATGGTTATAAAGAAAATTGGGCATTTATTGGCTGTGCCAACACTGAGCTGCTGAGAGGACAACCCAGATGCTTTGGAATTTGGTTAGGTACTCTGTTCATTCTGAGCTTAGGACTCAAAGAACTTTACTAAAAATAAATAAAAACTTAAGGAAAGAAATATATTTTTCTGTTTTGGCTTTAGTATATTCCCTGTTCACTTTAGGTATTATATCGATCCTGGAAGCTTAAAACTCTGTACTCTCAGTCACAGCTTCTTTGTAATACTTACCATTCATACCAAAGACTCTGCACAATAAAACCTACTTCTGAGCATCAAAGAATACTTCTAAGTGATAAACACACCATGATGATTCTTCCATTGGCCCAATGAGAAAGAAATAGAAATTCTTAAACAAGGGTCAAAGCTAGCTTCCAGCTGTGGTTGCTAACACGGCTAGCCCTGTTGCTATGCCACTGCTGACCCACATGAAAAAAAGGCATGTTTTACAGATAAGATTCCATGCTGAATTACAGGCACGGTCCTCTCTTAACTTCTTCACTCCCAGAGGTTTTTTCTCCATGTCAGAGATGAGCCGACTCTGTGCTAGGTAACTTTTTGCATATCCTACATAATATATGGAAGTATGTTGAAAATATATTTTTGTGGAAGACATTTGTAGAGACTTTGTAGAAAATTTCAATGCATATATTTTATAAAACTAGGAATAATGCAAAACTGAATGGTCTAAAGTTATCAGTGGTGTACCCCAAGGTTCAGTGTTGGGACCCTTATAATAGGATTTTTTAAAACCGCTTACCTGTAAAATCCTTTTCTTTCGAAGGACATCACGGGACACAGAGCCACAGTAATTACTGATGGGTTATATAGGTATCACTGGTGATTGGACACTGGCACACCCTATCAGGAAGTTCAACCCCCTATATAATCCCTCCCCCTTGCAGGGATACCTCAGTTTTGTAGCCAAGCAATATAGTGTATTAGAAGAGGGGCGGGACCTCTGTGTCCCGTGATGTCCTTCGAAAGAAAAGGATTTTACAGGTAAGCTGTTTTAAAAAATCCTATTTTCTTTCTCGAACATCACGGGACACAGAGCCACAGTAATTACTGATGGGATGTCCCAGAGCAATGCTACCTGAGGGGGGGGGAACCACGACCAAGTAGGGTGCAATCAGACCTGAGGACCCTGTACTGCTGCCTGCAGCACACTACGCCCAAAGGCGATATCCTCATGCCTTCTCACATCCACCTGATAGAATCTGGTGAATGTATGAACTGAAGACCAGGTTGCGGCCTTGCAGATTTGAGCCATAGAGGCCCGGTGATGCACTGCCCAAGAAGCACCAATAGCCCTTGTGGAATGTGCCCTGATCTGAAACGGAGGAATCTTCTGTTTCAAACCGTAAGCTTGAATGATCAACTGTCGAATCCATTTAGAAATGGTAGCTTTTGACGCTGCCTGTCCTCTATTGGGACCCTCTGGCAGCACAAACAAAACATCCGTCTTGCGGATCTGAGTAGTTGCCCCTAGATAGGCCTTAACTGCTCTTACTACATCCAACGAATGTAGAGATCTCTCTTCCGGAGAACAGGGATCTGGAAAAAAGGAAGGTAGAACAATGTCTTGGTTTAAATGAAAATCAGAAACCACCTTCGGTAAAAAACTAGGATGAGGGCGTAGTACCACTCTATCCTTGTGTATAATCAAATAAGGCTCCTTACAGGAAAGAGCTGCTAATTCTGATACTCTTCTAGCAGAAGAGATGGCCACCAGAAAAATTAATTTCCTTGTCAACAAGACCAAAGGAATCTGACTTATTGGTTCAAAAGGCCGTTTCTGTAACACAGCCAGGACCAAATTCAAGTCCCAGGGGTTTAGGGGCGCTTTAACCGGAGGATTAAGACGCATCACCCCCTGCATAAAGTTTCGGACCAAAGAATGCGAAGCAAGTGGCCGCTGAAATAATACTGATAAAGCAGAGACCTGGCCCTTGATGGTACTCAAGGCCAGCTTCATCTCTAATCCCATCTGTAGAAAATCAAGGATTCTACCTATGACATATTTCCTGGGATGCCAACCTCTGGATTCACACCAGGTTATATAAGCTTTCCAGACTCTATGATAAATCATCCTGGAAGCTGGCTTCCTTGCATTAATCAAGGTAGATATGACAGGACCTGAGAGCCCACGACTCTACAGAACGTGGGTCTCAATAGCCAAACCGTCAAATTTATTGTTTGTAAGGCAGGATGGAACACTGGACCTTGAGATAACAGGTCTGGGCGTTCCGGTAGTGTCCACGGGGAACCTACCGTCATCCTTACTATTTCTGTATACCAAGTCCTTCTGGGCCAAGCGGGGGCCACCAGAAGTACCGACTTCCTTTCCTGCCTGATCCTGCGAAGGAGTCGTGGTAGTAGCAGAATAGGCGGGAATGCGTAAATCAATGAGAACCGATGCCACGGAATCACCAACGCATCCGTCCCGCATGCAAGAGGATCTTTTGTCCTTGCCACAAATCTGTCTATCTTTTTGTTGAATCGGGATGCAAAGAGATCTACATCTGGAACCCCCATCTTTGGCATATGGCCCAAAAGACGTCGGGATGCAGAGACCATTCCCCTGGAAGTAACTGCTGGCGACTTAGATAGTCCGCCTGCCAATTCTCTATTCCCGGGATGAAAACTGCCGATATGCATGGCACATGCATCTCTGCCCAGACTAAGATCTGGTTCACCTCTTTTTGAGCAGCTCGGCTCCGGGTGCCTCCCTGATGATTGACATAAGCCACTGCTGTGGCATTGTCGGACTGGATCCTGACCGGACAACCCTGTAGCCTGATAGTCCAGGCTTTTAGAGCTAGATGTATCGCCCGGATCTCCAGAATGTTGATGGGTAAGGTCCTCTCTGTCTTGGACCATACTCCTTGGACCGCAGCCTGTTCCAGAACTGCTCCCCAACCTGACAGACTGGCATCTGTTGTTACCACCGTCCAGGTAACCGGTAGAAAGGATTTCCCCTTCTGCAGGTTTTCGGGTATGAGCCACCAATTGAGGCTCTGACGCACCGCATGCGACAGGTGCATCGGAAAGTCTAATGCCTGAACCTTCTTGTTCCAGGTCGACAGAATACTGTGTTGCAGCATTCTTGAGTGAAACTGAGCATAGGGAACTGCTTCGAATGAAGACACCATCTTCCCTAGTAGCCTCATACAAAGGCGGACTGAGGGACCCTTCTTGGTCCTTACTGTCAGAATCAGCTCTCTCAAAGCAGTGATCTTTGCCTGGGGTAGAAATATTTTCTCCTGGCTTGTATGTATAATCAGACCTAAATATTCCAGTCTTCTTACTGGTTTTAGGAAAGACTTTTCTAAGTTGAGGATCCAACCCAGGTGTTCTAGATACCTGACCGTGGTCCTCAAGTTTCCATTCAAAGAGGCTACCGACCGGTCTATCAAGAGCAGGTCGTCTAGGTATGCTATGACAGCTATACCCTGAGCCCTTAATCTGGCCAGAGGAGGAGCCAAGATCTTTGTGAACACTCGAGGTGCAGTGGCTATCCCAAAGGGCAGAGCCATAAACTGGAAATGGCGCCCTCCTACCTCGAAGCGCAGAAACTTCTGATGAGCAGGAAAAATGGGCACATGCAGATATGCATCTCTGATGTCTATTGATGCCAGAAATTCTCCTCCCTGCAGGGTGGGAACTACTGTTCGAATTGATTCCATGCGGAAGGATTGAATCCTTAGGAATCGGTTCAGATCCCTTAAGTCCAAAATGGGCCTGACATCCCCATTTGGCTTTTGGACCGTAAAAAGGTTGGAATAGAAGCCCAATCCCTGGTCCTTTGCGGGAACTATCATAATGACCTCCTGCGACAAAAGTCGCTCTAACGCTAGAAGGAGCGACTGCTTCTTCTCTGGGTCTCTGGGAACATTTGATCTGGGGAACCGAGGAGAAGGGAATTCCTGAAACTCCAGCTTGTACCCTAAGGTTACCGTGGAGACTACCCATCTGTCCTGGAAGTCCTCCTGCCAGAGCTCTGAGAATTGTCGCAGTCTTCCCCCCACTCGAGTGAGCGGGGGCGCCCCCTCATGCAGAGGTCTTAGTGTTTTGCCTAGTAGGCTTCTTTCCCCAGGACTTCTTTTGTCCCTGGGGTTGACTCTTGTCTCTGGACCCCGATGGAGGCGGCCGTCGAGACTGCCTGGAGGCTGAAGCCCCCGGCGCTGGGGAAAGAGTCCGTTTGAAAGAGGGACGCTTACTCTTCTTCTTGACAGGTAAGAGAGTGCTTTTCCCACAAGAGATTCTCTTGATATAGTTATCCAAGTCCTCTCCAAACAACCTTGCACCACGAAATGGAAACCCAGCCAGTAGCTTCTTACATGGTGCTTCGGCTGACCAATTTTTCAACCATAGGATTCTACGTATATGCACCAACCCCAGTGAAAGACGGGAGGTTTGCACGATAGAATCTCTAATGGCGTCAACCACAAAGCATAAGGCCGCTGGAAGGTTAGCAAACCCCTGGGCCTGCTGTTCAGGTAATACTTTGATGACCTGCTTAACATGGTCTCTTAAGTATTGACAGACTCCAATCGCTGCTATTGCAGGTTGGGCCACTGATCCTGCTAAGGAGAAAACATCCTTCAATAGGGATTCCATCCTTTTATCTACAGGATCCCTGAGCATCTGAGCATTGTCTACAGGACAAGTCAGGCTATTATTTATTGAGGAAATGGCGGCATCAATAGCCGGAATTCCCCACATTTTAATAAACTTTTCTTCCATCGGATAAAGTGTTGAAAACTTTCTCGGCGGAAAAAAACGTTTGTCTGGGTGATCCCACTCAGAATAAATAAGCTTTTCAAGTAAAGTATGAACAGGAAAAGCATGTGCTGCTTGGAAAGGTTTCAGTGACCCCAAAGCAGAAGAGGATTCTTTAGCAGTTTCAGGTATGGGCAACTTAAATGTGGAGCGGACCAATCCAGTGAGGATCTGCACTAAGACTTTCTCCTCTTGGGAAGTCGCAGAGGGTCCCTCTCCACCTGAATCCTCCGAAGAGGAATCATCCATCCCATCCCGATCCTCTGAAAGGGATTCATCTCCTTTATCCCAGAGCTCCTCTGTCTGAGGGTCTTGGGGAACAGAGGAAAGCCTAGTGCGTTTTCTTCCACTGAGTGAAGACGTAATCACGGCCATTAATCTTTCCTCTAGACCATTAATGGTTGAGGAAAAAACCTCTTGTGTAATATATACAGGGGCTGAAGTGCCAGAAGCAGGTGTAGCCACTGACCCCGATGGCTCTCCCTGGCTAGCCGTCCCTGGCCCATCTTTAGGGGGGAAGGATGCTGCCGACAGGGGGCCCTCAGAACCTGAACGAGATCCCCTAGTGTCTCTGGTTCCTGGGGTGCTTGAACCTCTTCTACCCATAGTGCAAAGCAACAAGGTGTGAGGTATACAAATGAACACTGTCCGCTGAGCGATGTAGTCTGGCTAAAAGCCTTGCTACCAAATGCTCAGTCTGGTGTTACTTCAGTAAATGCTGCCTAGGAGAATGCCTGTGTCCCACCTTACATGCGACCGTCAGCTCTGTGTCTCTCAGAAGGCTGAGTGCAATGTACAGAGTGCCTTTAATAGCCTGCAGCTGGCCTGAGTGGGAGTCTAAACACTCTGTGCTGACATCCCGCCCCCTCCTCTACCGCCCCCCCCCCTCGAGTTTTGAAAAAAACGAGCGCTTCCCGCACTGCCGACTCTCCTGTCATGCTCTGGAGAAAAGGCTGGGGATGGGGGGGGGGGGGGGGGGGGAGGAGGGAGACTGGTAACAAGATTTGCCTGAACGGCTATCTTCAGAGATGGTGGCCATTAGGCCACAGAGCCCGGGTGGTATAACCACTTTCTAGACCCCTGTGGCCCCTCTCTAGCCTGGGGGGGAACATTCGAACATGAGAAATCCCCCCATCCACCTTACCTGCTTGCAGCCTGCTTGATACGCTGGGACATACACAGCGATTACAACACCTGAGACAGACATTCAGCATGTGTAGGTTTGTGCTCTTGGCAGCCCCCGGTGGTCACAATAGGCATAGCATGCATTTACCTTAAAGGAGAAAAGCCACTAGAACTCAAAAATTCTGTGGAATCTCCTCTTACCTTATCCAGCCGCAGGGTGCTGTTTACACAGACCCAATCTTCACCTCTCACGGTGGGCTCCGTTTGAAAAAACCGTCAGAGACTGGGGCCCCCATCAGTAGGGGGATCCAACAGTTCTGGGACCGTAAAGCACCTCGCCAGAAATTAGGAAGTTTAAAGCCATTTTCTGATCTGCGGGGTCCAGCTCTCTAAAAAGAGAAGCATTACGGGTAAAACCTCGTTTCTTCGGACACGAGGCCCGGGTACCATTCAATTCGGCCATGAAAAGACACTTTGAATGGATCCAGTTCGCCTGGCTTGCCCCAGTATAGGATCTTAGGATATTCCCTTTGGAGCTCAGCACAGGACGTCTTTACACGTCCATCACCTAAGACACTGGCGTAAAAACTGAGGTATCCCTGCAAGGGGGAGGGATTATATAGGGGGTTGAACTTCCTGATAGGGTGTGCCAGTGTCCAATCACCAGTGATACCTATATAACCCATCAGTAATTACTGTGGCTCTGTGTCCCGTGATGTTCGAGAAAGAAAAATTTGTTAAAAAGAAAATGATATAGGGTCTGGGATTAAGCCCAGGTTCACATATGTGCGATCTCAGACACCACATGTGATTCACAACCGCACCACAGGTGTCGATCACATGCGATGTCTGTGCAATGCGAGTTCAGCCATACAGTTGTATGGCTGAACTCGCAATGGATTTACACGAAAATAGTGCAGACTTTTTTCCCCGCACTAGAATCTGATTGCATGGGTGTTGTGATCTGATTAATTCATGTGGGAGTCCACAGTTCGCACCGCGATCTGTGAACCGATCTGAGGGTGTCATTAACATTGTATTGACACCTGCAGCAGTTCGCAGAGGGCAGTGTTAACTGCCTGCAGGAGAGATGCGATGCGGGAAGCGGTGCTGTAATTGCGCTGGTTCCCGCATCGCACATCGCATGTGAACCTAGTCTTAAAGTACCATTTCAGTCTTTGCAGATGACACCAAGCTATGCAGTGGAATAACGTCCTTACAGGATGTCTCCAACTTACAAGCCAACCTCAATGCACTGTTTAATTGGGCAACTATGTGGCAAATGAAGTTTAATGTTGATAAAATGTAAGTTATGCACTTGGGGGCTAAGAATATGCATGCATCATACATATTAGGGGGAGAACAACTGGGGGAATCCATAGTGGAGAAGGATCTGGGGGTTTTGGTAGATCATAGCTTTAATAGCATGCAATGCCAAGCTGCGGTTTCTAAAGTGAGCAAAATCCTTTGTATTAAAAGAGGTATGGACTCCAGGAGAGAGAGTTATCATTTTGCCCTTATACAAATCATTAGTAAGACCTCATCTAGAATATGCACTTCAGTTCTTTTGGACACCTGTTCTCAAAAAGGATATGGGGGAACTGGAAGTGCAGAGAAGGGCAATCAAAATGATAAGAGACATGGAGGAACTCTGATATGAGGAAAGATTAGATGAACTGAATTTATTCACTCTTGAGAAGAGGAGATTAAGGGGGATATGATCAACATGTACAAATACATAAGTGGTCCATACAGTGAACTTGGTGTTGAGTTATTCACTTTAAGGTCATCACAGAGGACAAGGAGGCACTCTTTACA
Source organism: Aquarana catesbeiana (assembly GCF_042186555.1). Lineage (NCBI taxonomy): Eukaryota > Metazoa > Chordata > Amphibia > Anura > Ranidae > Aquarana > Aquarana catesbeiana. The sequence continues at coordinate 201,536,151 of NC_133331.1, forward strand.
TATGGAGGCAAAGAGATTTACCTTCATATACAGAAAGGCTTCTTCACAGTAAAAACTGTGAAAATGTGGAGCAAACTCCCTAGTTCTGGCCAGCTCAAATGGAAAGGGCTGGATACAATCCTAAATGCACAAAACATAACTGGATAATATTTAGAGGCAACAATGGAGGTAGTTGATCCTGGGAATATTTGATTTCCTCATAGGAGTTCCGGAAGGAATGTTCTTCCCACACTGGAGCGAATTGGATCATGCTTTATTAGGGTTTTTTTTTCCTCCCTTGGATCAACTGTGGGAATAGGATAGTGTATATGGAGGTTTTCTATTTGTTTTTTGTTTTTTTACTGGTTAAACTGAATGGACTAGTATCATTTTTCAGCCCGACTATGTGGCTGTGCGTCCTGTGGGTTAATGAGAGGCTGGATCAGATGACGGGAAATATGATTAAGATAGGGGGAACCTGACTCAGCCCCCTACACACCTCTGCAGCAACAGATCATTTTAATAGTGATCTATTGCTGGCTTTTAGTGAGCAATAGATCACTAGTCTACTAATTTGATGCTCCAGGGGGAGGCATAGCAGAGCTGGGAGAGCTCTGCCATGCTCAGAGAGGACTACAGGAACTCAAATTAAATCCAAATGACATCAAAGCACGGTGTTACAATGAGTGCTACACAGTAACACTCGTTTTTCAATATTTTGCTCCCTGTGGACGTGGACAATGCAAAAAAATGGGGGCAGGCAATGCAAGCTGGTGTTATAAGCTCAGGCCTATATTTTCGTTGCACAAATCCAGGCCCAAGTACCAAGCTTTAGCTTGTAAAAGCCTCAAGGTGTAATACAAACTGTATTCTATACTGTCCTTTACACGTGGCCTGTAATTATCACTGAACTACAAGTTAAAGTCTAATCTATCAAATAACAGATCTGCATTTGCACAATTACAAGTAAAACAGACAGATGATTAAGCAATGCAGCACCTTTTCTTCTGGCTCACTGTCATTGCCCCTCCCAGAGTAACCTCTCTCATCGTCTGGCTCCCTCCCCACCCCCTCCTGTTTATGAAGGCTCAGGAAATACCACAGAACACATTCCGCTCTCCACCAGTGAAAGGAGACCATGTGACCTGCAAGGACCTGAATTTCTCACAGAGAGAAATATTTCATTTCAGGAGTCAGGCACATGGAGGCTGCACCACCTCCTCCTCTCCCACTTCAAGGATCAGCAATTTTTTTCCTGGCGAACATACTGCGCTTGTTTCTTCCCCTGAATCTGAGGCTGAGTCTCACTGCATGTAGACTGGCTTCCAGCCCTAACAAGCCTTTCATGATCTGACCAATTCACGTCACTGTTGCATTCTTCCGAGAAAAGCATTTCAGGTCAATAATCTATGTCCCCATTCTCCTTCACTGCTCAGACCAGACAGACACAGAGAATGATAATGACAAGGTTAAAGTGACAAACACCTTGTTCAACATGTATCCACTGATAATCTTTACACATTCACCCGCGTCATGTGTAATTTCAATACTAGTGCACTTTTTATACTCTGACATCAATTTCACAATAAGTCTATTTACAGGCTTAAGATGGGGGCCTTATGAAAAATGCAATTTTAAGTCAAAGTTCACATATCAAACTACCAATGACCAATGGGGACATTTAGAATATAATTTTTTTTCATCAGATGACCAATCTTTTTTTGCATTTCAACATCTCCTCCTTAAAATACACAATTTAATGCGCTACAAGTGCAATTTTCACGTAGCTCAAAGCAGTGTTCAAATTTTTTATGGCATTATGCAAAAGGATAAACTCAACCAGCATAGATGTGAATTACTGGTTTTATCTAAGAAAGGAATAAGCATGACCCTTTTATTCAAACTGGACTGATGGCAGTTTGTGTACTTTTCTAAATGACTAATTTCAAGTGGCTGGCTTGCCATGCACCACATATCAGGCAGTGATCATAGATACCCAGTGGGTGAGCAGTCACTTACTACATTTTGATTAACTGGTACGGTTGCATTTGGGTTTTTTAATGTGCAGTATCAAAAGAGAAATGTATTGCAGTTTATGAAAAGAGTCTTCATATAAAAGATTGTTCATCTGAAATTTTGGCTACAAATCTGGCAGCCAATGTCATATCTCTAAGGGTGATAAAGTATGGCACAATTTGCTAAACTGCCATGGTCTTTATATTGGCATTGCAGTGACCCACTAAATTGGGACTGTCACACATAGGATAGGCTTGTACTTACTGATACTTATAATTCTGAAGATTTTAAGATCTTTACACTATGGTTTTTAAATATATTTAAAACACAAAATTCTCATTCTGATCAGCTTAGGAATTCTTTTGAAGGCAAATTAGCACAGATAGGATGACATCATATAGCTCAGTGGTATTACATATCTTTGTAGTACTAAACACCTTCATTGTAGGGCCAGGGGTAAGTTATGCTACTTTGCAGACCCACAATCAGAGCAAAACTTAAAATGGTACGAATGTGGAAACTGGTAATAATAAAGGTTGCAACCTCTGTAACCCTGTTCCCAGACCACCATTCCAACTTGGAAAAAAAAATCAAGGTTTCAAAATCAAAAGTTTCTCACTGTGTTTAAAGAAAACAATAAACAGGTAAATTCTGCATACTTTTAGAGCATGTTTCACTATTAAAACACTACTCTACAATGAAATGTACAAGTGAGAGCATGACCAGTTCATCCCCACCAGCACTCAAACCTAAAACCTAATGCACTACCTTTTGAAAAAGATCTACACCAATGCTCGATAAAAAATAAAAATGTGAATCCTGAATATATCTTCTGCTTTGCTCAACTTTTAAAGTCAAAGGCTTTGTTCCTTAAATGTAAATTTTTGTGAGCCCCAGGTTTGCCTGCACGGGATACACAGAGTTTCCATGCATCCGAATGCAGGCAGTCCCATTCATGTCAACTGGAATGCAGCAGCTGAGCGGGCACAGCCACTGCTCCCAATCTGACATTAGTTTGGGTGTGGGTCACCGAACTCAGACAGTGCGAGTACAGAGACATGCACCTGAACCCACATGGATGTCAAATCGGGAGCAGCGGCTGTGTCTGTGCAGCTGATATGTCCCAACTGACATAAATTGGACTGCCTGCATGGAGATGCATGGAACACTTGTGGATCCTTTGCAATCAAAACACGTCCCTCACACAGCTGTACGCTTCTACTATGTCCATGTGAACGAGGCCTTAACCTAAAACACTTTAACATGTTATTTCGGGAGTTATTATTCTTTTATTTGCAACTTTCATTAAATTCAAGATTTTAGTTCATTCACTCCATGGTATGGGGTAACATATGCATATTTGTTTTCTGCATTGAAATCTGTCACATGCGCCCCTGATGGAGACGACAGGGGACTATGCAGAAACACTTTGCACTGGCATTGTTCCCATTGTCACTTGCAGAAACCGGTCTAGAATAATTATCAGCCAATGCATATAGACAGGAAATGCCTGAAAAAGGTATGGAGGCTGGAGAAGATCAGCAACAATGAATGAAAACAGTATTAAAAAAAAATAAACATAGTAGTTTATGACACACCTGGGGTTGATTTAAGGCAAACAGACTGCGCACTTTGCAAGTGCAATTGCGCCAGAGCTTAGTAAATGAGGGAAAGCTCTGCTGATTTCCATGATGCAATACTGTACAGGCAGAAATGCATTTTTTTTTAAATTTCCTTGCATGCGTTCAGTATTTTTTGCAAAGTGAAGCTTCACCTCATTTACTAAGCAGTCTAGAGCAACTGCACTTGCAAAATGCAGTCTAGCTGCCTTTAGTAAATCAAACCCAGTGAGCACCACAGATCGACTTTAAAAAAAAAAAAAAAAAAAAAGCTTTCAATTTTCTTCTCTCTGACAGCTAAATACCCTTTGTGCACGCAAGTCCCAGTAATAAGTTCAAACGTTCTCTTTTTTTCTACTTTGTTATTCTACATCAAATACACAGTGCCAACTGAACAATACACAAAAAGATAAAACCATAAAAAGAGTGCCCACGCAAATTACAAATTAGACAATAACCTGACTTACTCTTATGGTTCTTCACAGCAGTAAATGCATACACAGAACATTTGTGTGGGGTAATTGTGTATTAATCTTATGAAAAAAAATAAGTTACTGTGGGTAGTTTTCAGTTTGTCATTATTTAATATGAGGTGTATTAAGAGAAGTTGAAGTGAAAAGACACTCACCTGCATGCCCCAGTGCATTTAGACCAACAGCTTTTCGCTCCCTTCTCTTGCTCACTTGCCTAAATCCATTATCCTGCAAACAATGAGAAAAATAACACATGATATAAAAGGACAAGCGTTCCCATACACAATTAACAGCTCAAGTATATTGCTGCTTTTATGCGACCATACCTTTCACTGCCCAGGGCATAGAAAGTGGCATCTATTAAAGAAAAAAAAAAAAAACACTAAAATGAATATATAGATATACCTAATGACCACATAAGATACCCCACATAAACTCCTTGCATGCTCTGGCTTTTAGCAAGGTCACTGTCTGTTCAAGCTTCCTAACGTTACACAATGCTAACGTAAAGTGTTACTAAACCCAGGACCCTGCATTCACTAAATCTGGTCTCCCACAGTACACAGAAATGCAATTACTGTATTTATTGGCGTATAACACTCACTTTTTTACTATGAAAATCGGGTGCAAATAGCATGTGCGTGTTATACGCCAATACTTCAATTTTAGCTGCCTCGGAGGGGACAAGGAGGGGGGCCGGACGAGCGCTGTCAGATTACATACAGCGAGAATCTCCTGTTTACTTGGCAGCCTCTGTAATAGGAAGTCCTGTCTCCTGGGCCGCCACTGGACCACTGTTCTGTCTATCATAGGAGATTCTCTTTGTATGTAATCTGTCGGCGCTCGTCCCGCCCCCCTCCCTGTCCCCTCTAGGCTGCAGGTGGACGTCAATCAGGCTGCACTGATGGCAATGGTGAGGCTGCTGCATTGAAGGCAATCGTGAGGCTGTATTGATGTGGATTGATGAGGCTGCAGATGGGCACTGACCCTTATTTTGCTCCAAAGTTCCTTATTTAAAATTTTAGTTTTTTTCCTGAAACTTCCCTCTTAAAATGAATGTGCGTGTTATACGCCGATAAATACGGTATTTTAGTAAGTATAAACTGCCAAATACCTTTTCTCATCAGCAGCATATAGCAGTCTTATGACTTCTATCAGTGTCTGGTTAAAGCTTGTAGGATGAGCTTTCATTCTCATTCATTGGCCCTGCGCTGATCACATGCATCCTCCCCAAAAAAAAAAAAAAAAAAACCTCTCTAGCAATACACACCAAACTGAACATGTGCAGCTTGCCCCCAAGGCTCTGTTCTATCATGAGATGATTTGGGGACAGTGGAAGAAGGGGAGGAACAAGAGAGAATCAAACAGCCTTTTTATACAATGAGGAGGATTAACCCCATAGGTTCCACAGTGAGTATAATAAGCATGCTTTACTGCATATACACACTGATTTTACTGTTGTAGGTTTAGTAACACTTTTAACAGTTTTGTTAATTGAAGACTTGCATAACAGAGAATAGCAAAACCCAAAATAAACAAGGAAAGTCAGTCAGTCATTCATGATACAACATTTTGCCTAGTTTGCGAGTTTGAGACAGCCAGCCAACCTTTTTAAAGAACATTAGGCAATCAGACAGGTAAGGCAATGAAGGGGATTGTCTATGGGTACGTTCTAACCACAGTGGCAGAGGTAGACATTGACCTGCAAGCAAAAAGGTGTACAACTGGATTTTCCAGACCAATCATCACTCTTCCCCTGGTATCACAGGTTTTTTTACTCAGTGAACAAGGATTCTCAAGTGTGTCTGTTTTTGTGCATGAATACAGAATATAAATGACACTTAACCTCTTGTACTCCTCGCTGGCTAATAATCTAAGGGTTTGTGCAAACAGATGGTTCGGCCCCTATAGCACAAAAGCCCAACATTTTTGGGTGTAAAAAGAAGGTTCAGACTGTCAAAATCAATGTCTGGCTGGAATACACTGCCGCAGGATGCTGTTCCAAGCACCACTCAAACTTAGGGTGTATGTGTTCAGTGACATATGCAACAGATGCAAGATATCTATTATAGGGAATACCTCCATGGAGCACATGCTGCCCTAAAAACAAGTACCCATCAGAACAGTGTCCAGCCATTGTATATTTCAGCTTTGTCCAAAATGTTATCAGGCTGCACTTGTGCCTTCCTCTTGCATCCAAAAATCCCAGGTTTTAATGCTGTACGGGCTAAAGCACCACTGTGCAAAAACCCTTATAGGGTTTCTCCTGATAGAACAAAGCTTTAGGGCACTCTGCACATGCTCAGTTTGGTGTGTATTGCTAGAGAGTTTTTTTTTCTTGGGAGAGTGCGTGTGATCAGCACAGTACCAATCAGCACTGTCCAGACAGAGGGTCACGTGTCATGCAGCCTCATAGGACAATCAGGGGAGAATGAAACTCCTCCTACAAGCTTTACCAGACACTGATAGAAGTCACAAGACTGCACTAACTGCTGATGAGAAAAGGTATTTAGCAGTTTATATTTACTAAAACTATTGCATTTCCATGTTCTGTGTACTGTGGGAGACCAGATATAGTGAACACAGGGTCCTGGGTTTAGTAACAAAGTACAAAATGGAGTATAAGTAAATGCATAAAAAAGTCTCCTGCCTCTCATGCTGGTGAACCCTTGCATTCCAGATTTGTGCTCATTCAATGCATTATGTTATGTTCCCACTGTAAGAAATGAGGTACCAATATTAAAAACTCCAGTTGCGTCAGGTCTACTGTGAACTGTTTTAAAATATAAAAAAAAACACAGAGCCCGCTAACATGATCTGCGACTCTGTATCACTTATTCAAGAAAACAGATTTATATTATTTATGAAACGGAGCCCACAAATCCTTCTCTATAATACTGAGCTAAGCGCGGTGAAGACACATGCTTGTGATAAGGAGTGCTCCTTCCGCCACTTGCGTTTTGTCGGAATCTCAGAGAATGATTTCCTAATAAAAATTTTTTTTTTCTCCCTACTACTTTTAAAACATGAAGGCAGCTTTATGTTCTCTTTGCAGAAAGTTATGGAAGATGCCTGTGAACAGTATAACATTTCCACCGAGCAGATCTTCCAAAACAATGCCATGATTGTTATAGCTGAGGGGTGGAGGGAACACAAGCCATGAATCTATACCTCAGCAGTGTGCTAGCAGTGGGAAGCTGGAGGAGCGCAGAGTATCTGCTGAGAGGAACTGCAGACACTCCTTACTGATGTTTTGTTTCTTAGCTCTGGAAGTTAACCCTTTGGCAAGCCTGCAGTAGAAGTCTCTGTTGTGATTCCATCACAATTGGAGAAAGTAAATGTAGAATCTCCCAATGCTATCTGTCAGAGTATCATTTCCAGAGGATTGTGTCACTGTTAAATTACACTCATCACCAATTTACAGCTCTCTTCTATGCGTTTCCCCTTCATGCCCCTAGATCAACAGAGCTTTGAACTCTGTGGCTACATTAATCGTGGTAGAATATTTTGAATACGCCGTGCGGCAGTCACCAAATGAGCTAATCATCTGTCCATGAGCAGACTGCTAATGTTCTTCTGGAGTGCCAGGGACCAGCATAGCGTCCAATGGTCAATTTGGAGCCTGCTAGCAAACTCATCATTTAATATCCCTGAATACAGGATATCATAAAATCTGAAAGTAACAAAACACAGGAAAAAAAGGGAATAGCGCAAGAAGCAAACGAAAAAGATGAAAAACTGTGGAGACACAGGTATAGGTTACAGTGAGGGGAAAAAAATTATTTAATGGGAGATCAAAAATATGTGGCGCTAGTCTATGTATAGCAATTAATGAGAGAAATGAATGCTTGGGTTTGCGCATTAGTCCTTTACACTTTCGAAAAAAATTATTTGATCCCCTGCTGATTTTGTACGTTTGCCCACTGACAAAAATGATCAGTCTATAATTTTCATGGTAGGTTTATTTTAACAGTGAGAGAAAGAAAAAAAATATCCAGAAAGACGCATTTCAAAAAAGTTATGAATTGATTTGCATTTTAATGAGAGAAATAAGTATCTGACCCCTTTGCAAAAAATGACTTGGTACATGGTGGCAAAACCCTTGTTGGCAATCTCAGAGGTCAGACGTTTCTTGTAGTTGGCCACCAGGTTTGCACACATCTCAGGGGGAATTTTGACCCACTTCTCTTTGCAGATCCTCTCCAAGTCATTAAGGTTTCAAGGCTGACGTTTGGCAACTTGAACCTTCAGCTCCCTCCACATATTCTCAATCTCTATGGCCATTCCAGGACCTTAACCACTTGACCACTGGGCACTTAAACCCCCTTAATAACCAGACCAATTTTCAGCTTTCGGTGCTCTCACATTTTGAATGACAATTACTCAGTCATGCAACACTGTATCTATATGAATTTTTTGTCCTTTTTTTCACACAAATAGAGCTTTCTTTTGGTAGTATTTAATCACCGCTGGGTTCTTTATTTTTTGCGCTATAAAAGAAAAAAAGACCGAAAAATCTGTAAAAAAATTAATTTTTCTGTTATAAAATTTTGAAAATTAGTAATTTTTCTTCATATATTTTGGCCAAAATTTATACCGCTACATATCTTTGGTAAAAATAACCCAAATTAGTGTATATTATTTGGTCTTTGTGAAAGTTATAGCGTCCACAAGCTATGGTGCCAATATCTGAAAATTGATCACACCTGAAGTACTGACGGCCTATCTCATTTCTTGAGACCCTAACAAGCCAGAAAAGTACAAATACCCCCCCAAATGACCCCTTTTTGGAAAGAAGACATTCCAAGGTATTTAGAAAGATGCATGGTGAGTTTTTTGAAGTTGTCATTTTTTCCCACAATTCTTTGCAAAATCAAGTTTTTTTTTTTCACAAAATTGTCATATTAGCAGGTTATTTCTCACACACAGCATATGCATACCACAAATTACACCCCAAAACACATTCTGCTATTACTCCTGAGTATGGCGATACCACATTTGTGAGACTTTTACACAGCGTGGCCACATACAGAGGCCCAACATGCAGGGGAGCACCTTCAGGCATTCTGGAGCACCCATGCCAATTCTGACATTTCTCTCCTACATGTAAAAATCATCATTTATTTGCTAGAAAATTACATAGAACCCCAAAACATTATATATGTTTTTTTTAGCAAAGACCCTAGAGAATACAATAGCGGTCATTGCAACTTTTTATCTCGCACGATATTTGCGCAGCAATTTTTCGAACGCGTTTTTTTTGGAAAAAAAAATGTTTTTTGCTTTAAAAAACAAAAAACAAAACAGTAAGGTTAGCCCAATGTTTTTGCATAATATGAAAGATGAAGTTACGCAGAGTAAATAGATACCTAACATGTCACCTTTCAAAATTGCACACGCTTGTGGAATGGCGCCAAACTTCGCCACTTAAAAATCCCCATAGGCGACGCTTAAAAATTTTTTTACTGGTTACAAATTTTGAGTTACAGAGGAGGTCTAGGGCCAAAATTATTGCTCTCGCTCTACCGATCGCAGCGATACCTCACATGTGTGGTTTGAACACCGTTTTCATATGTGGGCGGGACTTACGTATGCGTTCGCTTCTGCATGCGAGCACACGGACAGGGGCGCTTTAAAAAAAATTTTATTTTTTTTTTATTGTTCATTTTACTTTATTCATTTTAGTTTGACACTTTTTTCCCCCCAAAAAAATTTTTTGATCACTTTTATTCCTATTACAAGGAATGTAAACATCCCTTGTAATAGGAATATGGCATGACAGGTCCTCTTTACAGTGAGATATGGGGTCAATAAGACCCCAAATCTCACCTCTAGGCTGTGCCTTAAATAAAAAAAAAAAAAAAAAGATCCTGGCTTCGATCGTAGCGGTGAGTCGGTAGAAGCACCGGAGGACGGCGGGAGCGGGGGACGTCCCCTCTCGCCTCCCGTAAGAACGATCAAGCAGTGTAACAGCCGCTATGATCATTCTTATGGTGTAGGGAATCGCCGGCTGAAAAAGATGATATCTGAATGATGCCTGTAGCTGCACCCATCATTCAGATATCCCCGCACAAAGTCAAGGACGTCGTATGACGGAAGGCCGGAAGTGGTTAAAACGCTTTTTTTTTTTTTTTAACACAAAGTTGTCCATTTATACAATATTTATAACACATAGCATGTACATATCAAAAATGACACCCCAAAATAGATTCTCCTACTCCTCCTGAGTACGGCGATACCACATGTGTGAGACTTCCACAGCCTGGCCACATACAGAGGCAGAGTATGGCTGAGCATGGCTGGGTATGGCTGAGCATGGCTGGGTATGGCTGAGCATGGCTGGGTATGGCTGAGCATGGCCGAGTATGGCTGAGCATGGCTGGGTATTGCAGAGTATCGCCGAGTATGACTGGGTATGGCAGAGTATGGCAGAGCATGGCTGAGCATGGCAGAGCATGGCTGAGCATGGCAGAGCATGGCTGAGCATGGCAGAGCATGGCAGAGCATGGCAGAGCATGGCTGAGCATGGCTGAGCATGGCTGAGCATGGCCGAGTATGGCTGAGCATGGCCGAGTATGGCTGAGCATGGCTGGGTATTGCAGAGTATCGCCGAGTATGACTGGGTATGGCAGAGTATGGCTGGGTATCACTGAGTATTGCAGAGTATGGCTGGGTATCACTGAGTATTGCAGAGTATGGCTGGGTATCACTGAGTATGGCTGGGTATCGCGGGGTATGGCAGAGTATTGCGGGATATATTTCAGGGTATTGCGGGGTATGGCAGAGTATTGCGGGGTATGGCAGAGTATTGCGGGGTATGGCAGAGTATTGCGGGGTATGGCAGAGTATTGCGGGGTATGGCAGAGTATTGCGGGGTATGGCAGAGTATTGCGGGGTATGGCAGAGTATTGCGGGGTATGGCAGAGTATTGCGGGGTATGGCAGAGTATTGCGGGGTATGGCAGAGTATTGCGGGGTATGGCAGAGTATTGCGGGGTATGGCAGAGTATTGCGGGGTATGGCAGAGTATTGCGGGGTATGGCAGAGTATTGCGGGGTATGGCAGAGTATTGCGGGGTATGGCAGAGTATTGCGGGGTATGGCAGAGTATTGCGGGGTATTCCAGGGTATGGCAGAGTATTGCGGGGTATTCCAGGGTATGGCAGAGTATTGCGGGGTATTCCAGGGTATGGCAGAGTATTGCGGGGTATTCCAGGGTATGGCAGAGTATTGCGGGGTATTCCAGGGTATGGCAGAGTATTGCGGGGTATTCCAGGGTATGGCAGAGTATTGCGGGGTATTCCAGGGTATGGCAGAGTATTGCGGGGTATTCCAGGGTATGGCAGAGTATTGCGGGGTATTCCAGGGTATGGCAGAGTATTGCGGGGTATTCCAGGGTATGGCGGGGTATTGCAGGGTATGGCAGAGTATTGCGGAGTATGGCGGGGTATTGCGGAGTATGGCGGGGTATTGCAGGGTATGGCAGTGTATTGCGGGGTATTGCAGGGTATGGCAGAGTATTGCAGGGGTATTGCAGGGGTATTGTGGAGCATACCAGAGTACTGTGGGGCATTGCAGGGCATGCATAGTAGTGGGGATGGCTGAGCATGGATGGATGGATGGCTGGATGTCTCTGTGCAGCGCTGTGGGCACTACACATGCAGCCCACAACGCTGCAGCCATCCATCCATCCATCCCCCTCTCCGCTCACAGTGTACCTATCGGTACACAGAGGGGAGGAGAGGAACCGGCGTCATCAGATGACGCCGGTTTGTTTACATGTGATCGCTCCGTCATTCGACCAGCGGCCATTTACCGGGATCTGTGATGCGCCGGGTCCTCTGGACCCGGCGGTCACGGATGCTCTCGAGTGCGCGCCCTAGGGGGCGCGCGAGAGCAGAATTCTGGGAGGACGTCCCTGGACGTCCTCCCAGAGTTAAACAACCGCCCTGTAGCCATCATTTGGCTATGGGCCGGTTGTTAAGCGGTTAATGTGCTTCGTCTTGAGCGACTCCTTTGTTGCTTTGGCTGTATGTTTTGGGTCATTGTCATGCTGGAATACCCATCCATGACCCATTTTCAATGCCACAGCTGAGGGAAGGAGGTTCTCCCCAAAAATCCCCTTAGCAGAAAAACACCCCCCAAAGCATAATGTTTCCACCTCCATGTTTGACGGAGGGGATGGTGTTCTTGGGGTCATAGGCAGCATTCCTCCTCCTCCTCCACACAGCAAGTTGAATTGATGCCAAAGAGCTTGAATTTGGTCTCATCTGACCACTACACTTTAACCCAATTCTCCTATGAATCATTCAGATGTTCATTAGCAAACTTCAGACGGGCCTGTACGTGTGCTTTCTTGAGCAGTGGGACCTTGCGGGTGCTGCAGGATTTCAGTCCTTCACTGCGTAGTGCGTTACCAATTGTTTTCTTGGTGACTATGGTCCTAGCTGCCTTGAGATCATTGACAAGATTTTCCTGTGTAGTTCTGGGTCGATTTCTCACTGTTGTCATGATCATTGAAAATCCATTAAGTGAGATCTTGCATGGAGCCCCAGACCAAGGGAGATTGAAAGTTATTTTGTGTTTCTTCCGTTTGCAAATAATAGCACCAACCGTTGTCACCTTCTCACCAAGCTGCTTGGCGATGGTCTTCCAGCCTTGTGTAGGTCTACAATCTTGTCCCTGACATCCTTGGATAGCTCTTTGGTCTTGCCCGTGGTGGAGAGATCGAAATCTGATTGATTGCTTCTGTGGACAGGTGTCTTTTATACAGGTAACAAGCTGAGATTAGGAGCACTCCCATTAAGAGAGTGCTCCTAATCTCAGCTCGTTACTTGTATAGAAGACACCTGGGAGCCAGAAATCTTGCTGATTGATAGGGGATCAAATAATTATTTCACTCATATAAATGCAAATTTATTTATTTATTTCAGGTACTTTATATAGCGCCATCAATTTACGCAGCGCTTTACATATACATTGTACATTCACATCAGTCCCTACCCTCAAGGAGCTTACAATCTAAGGTCCCTAACTCACATTCACACATACTAGGGACAATTTAGACAGGATCCAATTAACCTACCAGCATGTCTTTGGAGTGTGGGAGGAAACCGGAGTACCCGGAGGAAACCCACGCAGGCGCAGGGAGAACATACAAACTCCAGGCAGGTAGTGTCATGGTTGGGATTCGAACCAGCGACCCTTCTTACTGCTAGGCGAAAGTGCTATCCACTACACCACTGTGCCGCCCACCAATTTAGAACTTATTTGAAATGCGTTTTTCTGGATTTTTTTGTTGGTATTCTGTCTCTCACTGTTAAAATAAACCTACCATTAAAATTATAGACTTACTTGTCAATGGGCAAACGTACAAAATCAGCAGGGGATAAAATACTTTTTTCCCTCACTGTATTTAAGGCCCCTTTCACACAATCGGACCGTTCAGGTCCGCCTGTCAGTTTTGACGGCGGACCTGAACGGGCGGCTCCATGTTAGCCTATGGAGCGACGGATGTCAGCGGAGACATCCAACCCGGTCTGATCCGCTGAAAGCAGACGGATGGCCCTACGTCCAGATCCGTCGCTGGCGGATCGGATCGGGTGAGATCTGATGAAAACGGACATGCTGTCAATTTTCATCCGATCCCTTCATAGGCAGCAGCGGCGCCTGACAAGCCCCTCCCCGCGCAGTGATCAGTCATCCGCCGGCTCAGAGGAGATCAACGGAGAGATCTCCCGCTGAGCCGGCGGACCGAGGCGGGCTCCGTGGAAACGGAGTCCGCCTCGTGTGAATGAGGCCTAACAGGGCAAAAAAAAAGTGTGCAACTAATTATTATTATTAAACTTTTATGAATCTAAATACAGAAACATGCAATTTATTTGGTTGTCACCGGGTGCTGCAGTTTGCACCTTGTACTGCTATAATGAACAAGCCAAATACTTTAAACGTGTACTTGTCACATAACAGTACAGTTCACACTTGGGCAGCTTCAGAAATGCGGTCCACAATGGTTTCTTTTTCAGATGATGGATAAGCAGCTGTCAGATGTTCAGGAGGTGATCCTGCCACCACCCAAATGCATTTTGTTTTTTGTCAAACTGCATTTTGGCCGACTAGATCACAAGCGTTTGGTTCAAGGTTGCGGCATGGCCCCATTGAATTAGATGGGCAATTTGGACAGACTGTTGCCTGTCAAATTGACAAATTGCATAAAAATTTGGCATGTCACAATGCAAACCATAGCAGCATGTGTACAGCCCCACTCTGACTTTATAATAGCTTTTTGGTGGATGGTTTGGGGGGTGCTAAAATCACAGCTCAACTGTCCGTTTTTACTGTCCCCTGTGTTTAAGAGGCCTACTTGACATGCTGATGGATGTCCCTTGGACAGCTGCAAATGACTGTATATATTTTTGTATCAGTTATACCAGCTAGATCATCAGGAACAGAGCGTCAAAAAGAGTTTTTTGCTGATCTGACCAACCAAACTTCTATCTTTCATGTTCTAGTCTGCTCTAAAATCAAAAAAACATGGAGCAATACAGATTTTTAAAATCATGCGACCCAAAAATAATTACAGCAGCAGTCACTGACGTACAAGCCAGGTAGCAAGGAAAGACTCTAAAGAAACCTACAGTTTGGCCAGTTTTGGCACTGTGCTAATTACTCATTTTGGTGTGACAGATCTACTTTAAGGACAACATAACTAGATAAATTAAACAGATTAAGTAGATGAATGGTTGGCAGACAGGAGCTCATTTGTCATGGGCTGACACTACTTGTCTACTGTAGTGTTATGTTGCCATCCAACATAAAGAACACAAATATCACAGCAACAAACTGGGAAGATAACTACAATGGAATAATGTTATGCACAGCAGCATGCCAACAGGCTTCTGCAGTGGCAGAATCTCACCTTGAGTCGCAATTAGTTACAATAGACAGGTCAGTTTTTGAGACCCTAATCAGGATTAACACCCTAAAGGCCTCTGGCCCACTGACACCGATCTAGTTACCTAAAAAGTGAACCTGTACATTCATTTTATTATTAATTGTTATATATATATATATATATATATATATATATATATATATATATATATATATATATATATATATATATATATACACACACACACACACACACACACACACACACACACCTATCACAGCATGCTGGTATTGAAACTGACCAGCACAGAGATCTACAGCAGACAGACTTGTAGTTCTTCACACTTGCAGTTTATTGATTCTTCCTCCAGCTCTCTGACTGCAAGCCTGTACAGAGTTATGGGAAGAAGAGTTTTCAGGACCCCGACCTGCGATCCACTGAACGTGAGTACAATACTTTACAGGCTCATGTATTAAAAAAATGTTTAAAAATTGCAATTTTTTTCCTGCAAAAGTATGTGCATTTTTTTTCTAATTTAAACTTAAGCCCCATACACACTATCAGATTTTCTGCTGATTTTTTTCTTCAGATTTACCAAAACCATATAATATGAGGTCAAACCTCAATAGTTTCAATTTGTATGCAATCAGGCAGGCCCTTGCACTACTACATTTTGGTAAATCTGAAGACAAAAATCAGCAGAAAATCTAATAGTGTGTATAAACATGAGAATGCCTAAACATTTGTAATTGCAACAATTTTCTGGATGAAGTGGTGCACTGACAGAAATGCGGGGTGCCAATATTTTTGGCCATGACTGTACAATCAAGGCTGGAAATGCACACATTTTAAATTGCAGAAAGTGACATTGTTTTAAAGACTAAGGAGAGGGAAAGAGTTTTCAATAAGTAAATGACTGATTCGGGCTTCAACAAAATGGTAGCCTCCAGCAAGAAGAAACAGGAGCAATGCTGAAGGCAATTTACAGCACACACTAAGGCCCCTTTCACACTGGGGCGGTGGGGGCGTCGGCGGTACAACAGCACCATCTTTAGCGCTGCTGTACCGTCGTTCTTGCAGCGGTATTCGGCCGCTAGCGGTTCGGTTTTAACCCCCGCAAAAAATGGTTAAAGGTATTACCGCGGTATAGCCGCGCTGTCCCATTGATTTCAATGGGCAGGAGCGGTTTAGGAGCGGTGAATACACCGCTCCTTCCCCGCTCCAAAGAAGCGGCTCGCAGGACTTTTTTTACTGTCCTGCGAGCGCACCGCTTCAGTGTGAAAGCCCTCGGGCTTTCACACTGAACAAACAGCGGAGGCTGTTTAGGGGCGGTTTTCAGGCGGTATTTTTAGCGCAATATTGCCTGAAAACCGCTCCAGTGTGAAAGGGGCCTAACTTCGGTAGCATAATGTGGAATGTAAATTCTCTTGTTAAAGTAATTGTTATGGGTAAAGTACAATAAAATTGACCTAAGATATATCCATATAACATGCATGAGTATGAGTAGAACTTTCTACACTCACTGGACTACACCTTTTACACAATAACAGACACAAAAGACTAGCAGGTAAACAGCAGCTGCGAAAAGAAAACTGCCTGTTCCTGAGTAAAGCGTAACACTGCATGATTTGGCCTTCTCTAAAGATTCCACAAGGTTTTTGTCCCAAGTCAATAGCTAAAGTCAGATTTTCCTTCAAATCCTCAAACCAGTCCAGATTTTGCCTAGTATACTGGAGATGTACAAATAACGAATGCAGTGCACTAAATGGTCCTACGTTCTCAATGAAATGCACTTTGGAAGCTTTTCCTACAAATGGCAAAGATTTTTACAAAAAACTATGCTTTGTTTTCTTCCTGCATATAGCTATATATTAATCTATTAAAGTTATTTTTTTCCCTTCTCTTACAAAGACCTTCCACCAGCCTTAAGAGATGGTAGGAAAGGGTAGGAGCAAGCGTGTACTACATTCATGATGTCTCACAAACAAAACATTGTTTACTATGCTTCAGTTAAGAATGAGCACAGGAGCAGTACAGATCACTCACTGTTCATTCAGAAAAGGAAGGGGTAAATTAAATATTTACAGGCCCCTTCCCCCACTCTCCATCCTGAAACATCCCCTGGAGCAGCTGGCGGGATAGGAGAGAAGCTGGCAGCACTGCAGGGGGAGACAGGGGGCGCCAGGAAGCAGGGAGAATCAGCACCGCCTGGGGTGATCAGGGTGTGTCCAGGCACACCTGGCACACCCTGTGCGCACGCCTATGAAGATGTCTATGAATCAGAGAACAGCAGCTCATTAGAACCACACAGCATATTGTTCCAAGCACCAAGCCAGGGTCACTTTAGTAAGAACTGGGACCAGAGGAAAAATAAAATCCCTATCTGGACCCACCTCCCTTGTAAGACAAAATATAATCTTTACAGTTCAAAGAAACGCACTATGCGAGGTTGCTCAACATTTTAAACTTTATTTTTAAAGAAATGACTAATACTATAAAGATCACATTGACATGAACCAAAATAATAATCTCTCCTATTTAGAGCAAGAGACTATAGGCTCTTTGTGGGCTCCTTGTCCTGTCCCTTGTCATTACAGATAAAACCGATAAGAAAGGCAGGTACACACTGAATAAAATAAAGCACATAACCCAAATCAGCACACCTGCTATGAATGCTGTAGGAATCAACCTATGTGTAGGATACTAGAGTTTGAAAATGGTAGCCTCCGCTGCTGCAAGGGAACCTTGGCTGTGCCAGGCAACAGCCAATATAACAGATTCTCTTTAAAGTATAGGCAAGGCCTAACAATGAACTTTTCTCCTGTATACTTTTTTTTTAGGACAAGCATTTTGTTATATCTGTTCATTAAAAGAGATCTATAGATGTAGCACTCACTTTCATTTTATAGCATCTGTATTATATTAATACAAGCAATAGTCATTTTTGACAATACAATATAAGCTGAAGGCTGCATTCACAACTGAGTGTTTCAATGTCTCGCGTCTTTACATCGATTTTGTTCAGGTCACCAATGTAAAAGGCAGAAAAACGCCTGTAATCTGCCCCAAAGAAGCTCATGTTCTTTTTTGAGCTTAGGGCGTTTTTCAGGAGACAAAACGCTCAGGTGTGAACAGGTGCCATTGAAATGAATGGGATTTTGCTTGTTGGGCGTTGTTCAGGTGTTATGAGCTGAAAACGCTCAGGTGTGAATGCAGCCAATAGCTGATCTCTAGGTTTCATTTAAATTTACATAGCTCATTTGCACTAAATCATAAGCAGCCAAGGCAATCCTTGGCCTGCAAGCCACACTGCCAAAGGCCTTTTCAGACTATCATTTTTTTAAATCTTTTTATTTGTTGTTATTCTGTAATGGAGATAGAATGATTTTAAAAGTATTGTTCCACTCCTCCCTACTCTGGGCAAACCCCACTTGGTTAAGTGAAATAACTGATGGGAGAAATGGAAGTAGGCCATTCTTCAGGTATTTTGCATGGCTCATATCTAGGAGCAAAATGTCTGGTAGTGTGACCTTGTTTTTTTTCCTGCCTTGTGCAGAATGGTCATGTGAGCCTTAATTGAGGACTAGGATGGGGTTTCAAGTAAAAAATTGAAAAGGAGACAATAAATGCAGTGCAAGGAAATATGTTTCAGTGACAGAGAAAGTTTCAAAGTGATGGGTTGCACTTTGGAATGATCAAGAGTGCATAAAGAGCCAGAAAGTTTTGAATTTGTTGTACGCGTGCCTCAGATTTTTTTTATCTATTTTGCCCTGACCATCTTTTTAAAGTGGACCTTTAGCCCTTTCACTAAAAATCACATCGACATACAGCACTGCACTCTGATATGAAATTAAATATATTAATTAAATATTTTATGCTTTTACTTAAAATGACTGTTTTTCCACTTCCTGGTTTCTTGAGGCACTGATGATGATGGCTTAACAAGGGAATCCTGGAAACTTCCTACAACATGCTTCAGGAGGCAGACCCCAAGTTCTAAGCAGTAAAGGGAGATGGAGTCCTCTACCCTTAGTGAAAATGCCAGCCGTGAGAAGAATGAGTAAAAAAAAAAAAAAAAAAAAAAAGTAAGTAATAAAAAGCTTGCATCTATAAAAAAAAAAAAAAAAAAAAAAAAAGTTGAGGATGGCAGATCCTCACAGGATAGGAGCTCCGAAGAAGCTCACGCGTGGGCGAAACATGTCAGCGTGACATCACTGTGGTTGGACAGCTGCTTATACAGACACCCATGCTGATATTATAGCCACTGAATATGGATCTACACTAGCTGGGAAAAAAGAAACGGTTTATTTGGCTGGACAATCTGCATTAATACGGGACTGACAGACAGTGAAAGCAAAAGTGCCATCTCACCGACAGTGAGTAAAGATCTTACCTTCCAAGGTTTAACAATGATAGTTTTCTTATACCTCCTCCTGTCTTCATTGATGGACCTACTGACACCTGACCTGCCTGTACATTCCCCAATCCAAGAGACTGTTGAGCCTCTTTGGGGAGGATTTCATTGTTTATATCATCTACCTGAGTGCAGTTCCATTCTTTTCATTGCACAATAACATTGTTGACCCTGCAGCAATGATCCATCCAGGCTTCAACTTTTTGTGACACCCACCTTGAATTACAGGTACTTCCTGTCCTTGAGGTGACCATTCAATGACAGATCCACGAACCTATACAGGGCTTTTCAGCAGTGATTACCTAATTGCAATCTTCATTGTGCAATCTGTGCTTTACATCGTTCAGCTCCATTGAAATTCAATCCTTTTTCCCCCCCATATCCTGGTGATGTGAAAGAAAGACATGCATGATTGAGGTGTGCTGCTAGCAGCTCCATGTATCCACATTGACAACGTTGTTTTTTTATCTCTTGCACTGGTGGTAGTGTGGTATTTTTATCTTAATGTTACTTTATTGAAAACCATGTAGCAAAAAGTATTTGTTTTTCCTTTAGGGTCGGTTCACACATGGGCAACACGACTTTAGCGCGACTTTGTACCGCGACTTCAACGCGGCTTCAGCGCGACTTTAGCGCGACTTCAGCGCGACTTCAGCGCGACTTCGGCAAATTACGAGGCGACTTGAAGTCGCCTCCATGACAGGCGACTTTGCCTGTGGCCAATCACCTCTCTGGGAGGGAGGGGGGGAGGGAGGGGTTTTCTCTGCAAAGTCGCTTGACTTTACAGAGAGATCCGACTTGCAGGCGACTTACATTGAGTTGAATGGGTACAAGTCGCCTACAAGTCGGATAGAAGTAGTACAGGAACCTTTTCTGAAGTCGGAGCGACTTCAGTAGTGTCAATTAAGACGCTCCCATTGCCTACCATGTTAACCTAAATGCAAAGCGACTTGGGGCGACTTGGGGCGACTTGAGGGCGTACAAGTCGGATCCCAAGTCGCCCCAGTGTGAACCGACCCTTAACCCAGGTGTCTCTGTAGAAGGTTACTGTGAGGATCTGTAATCCTCAACTTTTTTTTTTTAGATGTGCTTTTCCTTCAAAGAGACCACACCTGATGTAATCAGGAGGTGTAGGGATTAAGGAGTGGGGATAATTCCATGTATTTGGTGATCCTCTATTTCAGTATGTGGCTATTGCTGTGGTAATTTTTACTTTTTTTTTTTTTTTACTATATGCAACTATCTATAGGTATCTGTATATGCCATTGCTAAACATTTCTAAAGGTGCCTTTTTTGTCATTTTAATAAGGGTGAAGTTCCTCTATGAACTGGACCAGATTTATACCACTCACCATTCCTAATTTTAGAATTCAGATCCTAAAAAAGGCAGGGCTGGTCAAAAGCTTATATACTATAGCTATACTACTTAAATATTAACACCTTCCTGAACGGCCTATAGTAAAATGATGGCCAGGCGGGATATTTGCCGTTCTGAGTGGACATGATATGACGTGCTCCCTAGAACAGGCCATGCTGCGGCGCAACCGAACACAGTAAGTGACAGATCAGTGTACCAGCCCCCTGCCAGTATCATTTGATCGCTGTGACCAATCACAGCAGATCACATGACAATTGTACACAATGGATAGCTTTAATTCATGCCATTCATAGGGGGTAATCTACTAAAGGCAAGTATACTGTGCACTGCAAGTAAATGAGGTGAAGTTTCACATTGCAAAGAATACTCAATCACATGCAAGGAAAAAAATAAAAAATGGTTGATAGAAATCAGCAGAGCTTCCCCTCAGATCTAGAGCAACTGCACTTGCAGTGCACAGCATAGTTGCCTTTAGTAAATTAATCTGCCCATGTACTATTGTGTTGATCTCTGTGATTGGTCAGAGTGATCACATGGTACAGACAGAGTGAATAACAGCCCATCTGTACCATGTGATTAGCTGTGGCCAATCAAAGCTAATCACGACAGCAAACACTGAATGGATTTCATTCAGAAAAATGGTTGCTTGTAACAGTGAAATTCAGTATGCTAAAAATAAATAAATAATTGTGAAAAAAGACAGTTTTTTTTTAATTTCTTAATTTTCCAAAAAATTGTGACAAAAAGTTACAACTTAAAAAGACTCGCCATGTCTCTTACTAAATACCTTGGAGTGTCTAGTTTCCAAAAAGTTATTTGGTGGATAGTTTACTATACTATAGTAAACAATACTATAGTTTGTGGACTCTAACTTTCCTAAAAACTAAATAATATCTATATATATATTACATATACACACACTGATTTGGGCTATATTTAAAGAAATGTGACAGTATACATTTTGGCCCAAATTTATGAAGAAAGATTTGCAAAAAAAAACCAGAGCAACAAAAAAAAAAAAAAAAAAAAAAAAAAAGAAAGAAAGAAAGCTCTATTTCTGTAAATAAAATGATAATGATATTTCCTATGGGTACAGTGTTGCATGACTGCACAATTGTCATTCAAAGTGTGACAGCACTGAAAGCTGAACATATGGCCTGGGCAGGAAAGGGGTGAAAGTGCCTGGTATTGAAGTGGTTAAACCAAGGGCTGAGTTTGGATGCATACAGGGAGGAGTTTAAGGTTTTTGAGTAAAACCTTAGTATACAAGTAATCCAAAAACAAATATGCATAACAAAATATAACAAGGTATAACCAAATGGGTACAATAGCTAATTTAGCAAATAAAATATAAAGGAGTGCATAAAAGGAGTGCATAAAAGGATTGCATAAAAGGATTGCAAATCCGCTTTCAGTGGCGCAGTCCCTGCATTAAGGTAAAAAAAGTTTCACCACTTGCTGTGCCCGCCACCCCCAAACACTTACCTGAGCCCGGTCTAGATCCAGCACTGTACCAGGCTGCACTTCTTCCCTGTCTTGCTCTTCTCACAGGGTAATTGGGCAGCAGTGGGTGCCATTGGCTCCTGCTGCTGTCAGTCAAATCCTGTGAGTACAGAAATGGGGCTAGGCCGAGTCTTGCTGTGTCTATGGACACAGCCCAGCTTAGGAGCGAGCCCGCATGTGTACCCCCATAGCAGGCGGCTTGCTATAGGGGCACAAAGAACAGAAGGAGTGAGGATTGCAGGTGGGGGACCCCAAAAGAGGAGGTTCGGGGCCGCTCTGTGCAATACTATTGCACAGAGCAGGAGAGTATAACATATTCATTTAATTAAAAAAAAAAATGCCTTTAGAAACGCTTTAAAGAAGATTTTGTATTGGTTGCTAAAGGTTACAACACTTTAAACATTAGCTGTGCATGGAAATCAACTGATATATTGTTTTTCAGAACTCTGCCTTATAACAGAATACTGTATTGGCATTTTTTTAAGTGGAATAAAGCACTGAGCTACTCTTAGTGCATGCACAACTGTCACCCAAAACGATTATGTTTACGTATTGAATAAGTTACAAAATAGTCTGCTTCCATTCCATACAAAACCAGCTGATTATGAGATTGGATGATATGATATGTAATACAAACTGTAGGATGTAGAAGCATAATAATAAAAACTCTATTTATGTGCTAGGTCTGCAGCCTACTGGTCAGCTTGCTCTATTTATTTTGCTTGCTCAGTGAGATCACCCTGGTTAATGACAGCAATACATGAATCAGAAGCATGAGAGATCCTTGTTAACTGGTCCTGCAGTAGTCTTATATCTTGTCTGCTCATTAGAAGTGCTTGTTGAGCTCTTCGCTCTTGGAAAGACATTCGAAGGATCAGCTTAAAAAAAAAAACGCAGCAACAGCCACCCTTAAATCATGGCTGCTATTTAGCCAAATGGTATCAAAACCTACATTGTAGCTCCTACAGAAAGCATATACATAAACTACCGTATATGTAAAGAATATATAGCAAATTACAGCTAAATATGTAAAATGTAAGCCTGGTAGCTAATTGAAATGGAAAATATAATATGTTCAGTGAACACACAGTCTAAATACATTTTGCAGTTTTAATAGAGCCTAAGAAGCCCCCAAAAGCTTCCAGTCAGGGTGGATAAAAATCCATCATTTTTTTTAAATAAAAAAACAAAAAACCTACTTTTTTTGATTTTTCTCAAATTTATTTAAAAAAAATGATTTGAGTAAAAATCTATTTAAAGATAGTTCTCTATTTAAGATGCATTAATTATTTAGTTTTTTTTTCAGCATGAAATGGAGCTTAGTTATGTAGCATCAGGCTGTATATTCTGCAATATTTACATTTCTGATAGACTCATTCAATGAATCCAAGCTCTGCAAGCTGAGATTACATGCACTGCATTGATGCATTCACACAATTCACAGTAACCATGAGATAAAACAAATTTCAGAAATATTCCTTTAGCCCATTGTTTTTCAAATCTACACTACAAACTGTATGATTGAATCGGTTCTGATATCGCTGTTTTACTAACCTGACAGCTAATTATTCTAAATAGGAAACTTAATTTTGTTTGCAAATATTAAAGATTCTAACTACCAGCAAGAATGAGTCCTTACATTTAAGGAGCATCTGTCCTTTCAGATCCATCATGACAGCGCCTGTTAGCAGGCGTCCACTCACCTGCTGCCGCCACCACGTCCCTCACCTTGTTGTGTCACTGCCGCATCACCAGCCATCCCATTAAAGTGAATGGGATTGCCGGTGGGTCAACAGCGGGTCAGAGATGACAGTTACCCTTTTAAAATTATGATTTAAAATCAAGTCTTTTTACTACTAGTAATTGAAATCATTATTTAAATTGTGATTTAAAATCGACTTGATTTAAATCAAATCCACCCTGCTTGCAGTTATCACCAAATCCGGGCAGTCAAAAACTATATGGTATTGTCAGAGCTTGCCACTACTCCACACCTTCATGCCATTCCCAATGGCCCAATACTTTGACGGGCTCCCTCAATGACCAATAGGAATGGGCAGAAGGCATAAAAGGTGGGCAACCTTCATAATTATAAGTGTGACAATTTACTGATCACAAAAGCCACTTCAGGGCTCTAGGAGGGCGCTGCAGATATGTTCAGGTGCACAAAGGTTTACAAACGGTCCGGGTTTTCCATGATATATACTATTTAAAGTCAGTTTAAATGCTTGCTGAGCTATATTTCTACTACTGTATTACCTTTACAGATTCTTCTTCTACTAGCTTTTTTGTATATCAGACAGAATCACTCAGTCTTCCTGATTAATGATTGCAGAGATAAAATGTTCAGCCATATAGAGTGCACTGTTTCCAATCAGGCAACCTCTCTGGTAGACTAGCACTGTGAGAGGAAATATTAATTTACCCAGGGACATCGTGTGATTGTTACCCTCCAGTCTCTGTGAGAGCGCTGACTCCACGGGCAATCTAGAGTCTGCGGGAAACAATCGATCAGGTAGGTTGAAAAAAATCGGTCCTGATCCCTTTTGCTTCCTTATACATTAAAGCAGTGGCAGCGATGTCTAACAACTAAAGCTCATCTCCTTTGCTCTTCCCATTACATAGATAAACTAACTTGAGTGGCAAAGCCATAATACAACCACTCACTAATGTCTACTGCCAGCTTTAAACTACCCACAACATTGACAAGGAAGTCTGGCTCACTATTCTGAGGGCAAGCAACGAACAAGAGCACTTTTTTTTTTTTTAACAGGTTATACTTACCTGCTCTGTGTAATAGTTTTGCACAGAGCAGTCCTGATCCTCCTCTTCTAGGGCCCCCTGCCAGTGCTCTTGGTTCCTCACTCCTGACGAGTGCCCCCACCCCCCCCCCCCGAGCAAGCAGCTTGCAACGGGGGTGTGACAGACCTAGCCGGGAGAGAGACTTTTGGAGGGGACTGTATGTTAGCCTCTTGCCGATCGATCGTGGGCCCTTGCATTTGGGGGAACGGTGCTCTTTGTGAGCTGTATGCCTGGGGACCCTTGAGGTGGTATTACTGTGGATTTGGGTCCTGGTCCCCCAAGACACACAGACTCTGGGGACCCTGGATTTGCCATATTGGAATAGTGACTGATTCATACCGTTGGGACTCCTACTGTTAAATGCTAATGTCATCAATTCCAGCTACCCATCTGTTGTCTGCTAAAATGTGTATTGTAAATAAGTCTCTAGTATGGGATCTACGAGTCATTAGATCCCATTGTTGTTTGTGTTTAATTAACTCTGCTATTGTGATAATGTTGATTGGATTTTCTGAACTACAAGACGGCCAGTCTGGCCTAAAGGTCATGTCTGAGTAATCTAGGCTGTCTAAAGGGATTAGTTAATTAGCTCATGTTAATTAGGTTAATTAGGTTACAGCTGTATTGTTAGAGTAATATGAGTCGGAGGTATGTACCTCCACTTTTAGTGTATAAAAGAGCCTGTATATTGCAATAAAAGAGATTCCTGTTTGAACTTACATACAGCCTGCCTGGTGTTTGTTCTGAGGTATCACAACTGGGTTAGAACGGCACATAGCTGAAGTTCTAATCCCGGAGCATTGGATGACCGAACCATCAGACGTTGCAATCTGATTCAATAGCTGCAGAGGAGTGTCAGGAGAGTGGAACCGAGCAAGCAAGGGGCTCGTGTTACAGGGGGCTCCCGAGCCGCTGCTCCACTGGTCTGTTCACAAACAGAGCCACAGCTTGCACCCTCCCCCCTCCTCATTTGGTCACTTGCTGTGATTCACAGCAACAGGAGCCAATGCTGCCTCAGCCAATGAGGAGGGAGAGTCCCTGGAGCCGAGGATCTCGCGCACATTGCTGAATTTCAATTCAGAAAGAAATGAACCGCACATGTCTACTCAATCCCCTGCATAGTACTGTTAAAGCCTAACTCCAGGATATTAACTCCTCCTCCTCCCAACCCCCTCTAACCAACCACTGGTATGAAAAAAAAAACCTCTCCTGAAGATCCTGAAGCCATGGTTACATGATGATCCTTCTCTCCTCTTCTGTTAACTTCCTGGGGTCATTCTTCAGGTGTTCACAGCACTGCCTGTTGGACACTTATTTGCGGAGGCAACACTTTCAGTAGTCAGGTCCTCTTTCATTGGCCACAGAAGCAGGAGAACTCATGGGACTGGTGAGAGGACCAGTGTTCAAGAAGATAATGAACAGGAAACAATGGGGCTGATTAAGTAAAACTGAGGAGTGCAAAATCTGGTGTAGCTCTGCATAGAAACCAACCGGCTTCCAGGTTGGTTTTTGTCAAAACTTAATTGAACAAGCTGAAGTTAGAAGCCAACTAGCTACCATGCACAGCTGCATCAGATTTTGTACTCTCCAATTTTAGTAAAACAATAATGTCTGGTCCTCTGGTCTGCTCATAGAGGTAACTGTGACTGATCTATTCAGGATGGCTTAGGAAGGTGTTTAGAACCAAGCGTGAAGGGCAAAAGCTGCAAATTTAACAAGCAAATTTGGCTGCCCCATGTAAATAATCAAAAGCTATATACAGAAAGTGTTTCTTTCAATGGTAATAGTTATATTATCACATATATATGCAAGAAAAAAAAAAAGAACAAAAAGATACCAAAAACATCATTCCACATTGTAATATACTATCAGCATTTCTGCACAATTGTCTGTTAAGATCTGTTAAACCTGTACTAAGAGCAGAAAAAAAAGGCTTTTGTAACAGGCTTCTGCTATAAAATGTATTTTCTTTCGGGATCAGCAGTAGATGGCCAACTACATGGAATAAACTTAGTATCAAAACTCATCCATGGACTTGTACCACAAAACATTGACAAATTGCTAAATATTTTGGAAAATGACCTATTCTATTTGTCCACTAATCACACACACAGCAAAATCAACAATAATAAAAAATATTGTTATAGATTTCTAAGTGCAGTTATACTAACACTGGGCATTACTCAAGCGAACACAAAAACCAGGCAAGACTTGACCACTGAAATTCTGAGATAAAGTGACTTCTGAAATGACCAGTCGTAACTTTAATCTTTTTTGGCCAATTAAGATTAAGCCTTTATTAGGCAATTAGAAGGTAATAAAAAATAGACAGGATAATAATTTTCACATCTTACATGATATAACAGAGCATTAACATTTCAAGAGACAGGCAAAACCTCAGGAACTGCTGGTCCTCTTTCACAGTCCAAGTCCATAATCTGCACAACGTTCTAAAACTTTTGCACACACACACAAAAGTAGTCCAAAAGAACAAAAGAAAAAATGATTGCATACAAACCACTCTGTCATGCCAATGTAACATTTCACCACTTTGGCTGTTGCCAAGGCAAAAAACATGACACAGAAATCCTTCAAAAGCAATTTCAACATTTATAACCAAAAAAAAAAAAAACAAAAAAAAAAAAAACTTAAAACGTGTAATGGTCGAATATGTATAACTTTAGAGAAAAACACCACTAAGCCATATTTGAGACCCACAAATTCCTAAATATTTAACAATCGGTAGTTTTATGGTGTCTATACAATCATACAGGATGCAGGGATCTTGATCTTAGCTCTGGTGCCTGGCCATTCCTAAATCCTTAATCCTCCTAAACGGTTCTCTTTATTATAACAAGCAGCAGTGGGTGACGCCACCGATGTACACGCTCTGAAGGAACGGCATACCCGTGCCGTTCCTTCAGAGCTGTATGGCGTGGCCAGCGTGCAGGAGTGACGTCATCGTGGCTTGGCCAATCAGACGCCAGAGTCGCCAAACTTGGAAAGAAGGGCGGGTGAAAAT
This sequence comes from Aquarana catesbeiana, assembly GCF_042186555.1. Lineage (NCBI taxonomy): Eukaryota > Metazoa > Chordata > Amphibia > Anura > Ranidae > Aquarana > Aquarana catesbeiana. The sequence goes on from NC_133331.1 coordinate 201,564,249, forward strand.
AGAAGCCTCTGTAGTGGTGACAGTGCACCACTGGAGGACTTTGTTTTAAGGCAAGTCTTTCATAATGTGCTAGTATGTGGTGCATACTAACACATTAAGATATTGCCTTCCAGGTAGAAACTATATTTTTTCTTAAAGACTTTACTACGACTTTAAGCTCTAATTTTTTTGAAGAATGAGACATCTGGTTATTTGGTCCTCCTGAGACATACCTCGAAGCAGTTTCAAGTAGTGAGGTTGATGCTGAACAAAATTGATACTAGAGAGGAGATGAAAACAAGTGCTAAAATATTGGCATGGCTACATATTATACTAGAGGTTTTGTACCCAGTTTCCGACCTCACCAACAGTGCTTGGTTAGCGGATTTTCTCCCAGATTTTTTTTTTCATTAATTTAGCCAACTAGATTTCCCTGGACTCTTGTGAGGAGATGCACAATGTGATGAAGCTTTATTAATGGTTTGAGAACTTCTCCACTAAATGTTGATTTGACAAGGTTTGTAAAAGTTATAAATGACACAATGGGGGTTATTTACGAAAGGCAAATCCACTTTGCACTACAAGTGGACTGCAAGTGCACTTGGAAGTGCAGTCACTGTAGAAACGAGGGAGACATGCAAAGATAATAAAAAACAGCATTTTAGCTTGCACATGATTGGATAATAAAAGCAGCAGAGCTTCCCCTTATTTCAGAGCTTCCCCTCGGATTTACAGCGACTGCACTTCCAAGTGATTGTAAATAACCCCCAAAGTATTTTGGTATAGCTAAAGCTTTGAGTAGAGATGCACAATTCTGGCTAAAATGAGAATCACAATTTTTTTTTGCTTAGAAGATCACTGCTTAGAAGATTATCGTGGTGTAACATCTTTCACGGTATACAAAAAAAGTGGGCTAACTCTACGGTTTAGTTTTTTCTAAATTCATTGAAGTGTATTTTTTCACAAAAAATTGCATTTGAAAGGCAGCTGCATGCATACATACATATTATATATATATATATATATATATATATATATATATATATATATATATATATATATATATATATATATATATATATATATATATATATATACACACACACACACACACACACACATATACATATACACACACACATACATATACACATGTATACATATACACACACACAGTCAGGTCCATAAATATTGGGACATCAACACAATTCTAATCTTTTTGGCTCTATACACCATCACAACGGAAATAAAACGAACAAGATGTGCCGTAACTGCAGACTTTCAGCTTTAATTTGAGGGTATTTACATCCAAATCAGGTGAACGGTGTAGGAATTACAACAGTTTGTATATGTACCTCCCACTTTTTTAAGAGACCAAAAGTAACCGGACAGATTAACAATCATCGAAACTTTTACGTTTTAATACTTGGTTGCAAATCCTTTGCAGTCAATTACAGCCTCAACTGACTTGGCCATTGCATAACATTCCACTTCTTTCCCTTAAAAAACTCTTTGGTTGCTTTCGCATGAGGGAATAACATACACCTGGCCACGGAACAGCTGAGCAGCCAATTGTCCCACTACTTTTGGTCCCTTAAAAAGTAGGAGGCACATATACAAACTGTTGTAATTCCTACACCGTTCACCTGATTTGGATGTAAATACCCTCAAATTAAAGCTGAAAGTCTGCAGATAAAGCACATCTTTTTTGTTTCATTTCAAATCCATTGTGGTGGTGTATAAAGCCATAAAGATTAGAATTGTGTTGACGTCCCAATATTTATGGACCTGACTGTACATTTTTCACTCATCATTAGTGTTTGGCTCAAGCCATTTATTATCGATCAACTGTGTTCACTCTTTTTAAATCATAATTACAACAGAAACTACCCAAATGACCCTGATCAAAAGTTTACATATCCTGGTGATTTTGGCCTGATAACATGCACACAAGTCTACACAAAGGGGTTTGAATGGCTATTAAAGGTAACCATCCTCACCTATGATCCGTTTGCTTGAAGTGTGTGTGTGTGTGTGTGTGTGTGTGTGTGTGTGTGTAGTCAATGAGTTTCTGGATTCCTGACAGACCCTTAAATTCTGCCAGGGTATGTAAACTTATGGGCACAACTGTAAATTTTCTAGCAGAAAATACTGATTTTAACTTGTAAGCAACAAGTGTCAGTTAAAGGTTTAGTCATAAGGCTACTTTCACACGAGGGCACTTTTCAGGCGTTTTTGCGTTAAAAATAGCGCCTGAAAAGCACCTCTCAAGCCACCCCCAAGCACTCTGGCTTTCCCACTGGGGCGGTGCACTTGCAGGACGAGAAAAAAAGTCCTGCAAGCAGCATATTTGCAGACGCAGCGGCGCTTTTAACCTTTTTTCAGGTTAAAGGCGCCCTGCTAGCGGGCAAAAAGCACCGGTAAAGCGCCGCTAAAACTAGCGGCGTTTTGCTGCCGACGTTCTCACCGCCCCAGTGTGAAAGCACCCTAAGTGGTTAAACTGACCTCATTTACAGACTGAAGTTTATTCCTTTGATCTAAAAGAACTAAAAGATACTTTGTTTATAGTCATCTCTCGGTACTGACAATATTGATAAACATTTGCCAGCTTTTTTTTTCTTTTGACAGCTCTGAGCAGAGAATGTCTCTGCACTTACATGAATGAATCGTGTTAATAGAGACTGTATCGAGATCACAATTTTTTAACGATCATGCAGCTCTAACTTAGAGTAAAGAAAGATTAGGCATTTTGGAAGTCTCAGTATAAGCTCTTGAAATGCAGACCAGAGGGTAGCTAGCCAATCAAGAAAAACTATGATCAACTGCCCCCATAGTCACAGTGAGCATATCCAAATCTATCTAGAAAATCTGATCCCTAAAAAAATGCCTCTTTTGCAGTATTGACCAATATACAATAAAACACCCTTCATTTTCTACAAGCCAATTATTTTCTGAATGGCCCTTAATAAAAGCGATTTTTTTTTCTAGAATGCAAGAATCATCTAAGCTAAGAGTCAGCAACCCGCACCACTAAATCTAAGATGTGAACTGGTGTCAGATGGCTTGCAGGACCAATCAGGATCTTGTCGTTTTAATTTGCCAGCAGGAAGGACACATACAGGAAGAAGTGCATATGGACCCCTATTTCCTCAGCCAGTCCACACCTTCCAAACTACCTCATGGAACTAACTAGCCAATGGACTTTAAAGCTTCTTTAAGAAACCTAAAGTGCCAATGAGGGGGTGTAGCAGGGACAATTTGACAGTGGCCCCACAGAGTTCAAGCAAAGCTTTTGTTGTACAACAGGGGAATCCACTCCTCTATTGTAGCAAGGGCAGAAAAGCCTCATCAGGTACCTCAGCACACACCTGACCCAGGGAGAAGAGCTGAGAGCTTCCTTAGAGTTGACTGGACATAATAGAACAGCATGAGGGACAAAAGAAGAAAATGCACATCACCAAAGGATCCAACACTTGGGTAACAGGCTCACCGACAACAGGCAACAGACTCAGCAGCTTGAATTTTCCCCATAGTGTGTAATGTAACTGGTAAACAAAGCATCTGTCCCTCGCCTGCACTATGTACACTGTATACTTCTGACCCATGCACCTTATCTTACATACTCCTAACCCCTGCACCTTACATACTCCTAATCCCTGCAGTATGTACTGTACATTACATACTCCTGAAGGAAAAGTACACAGATATCATCAATGAAAACCTATTCTACAGTGCTCAGGACCTCCGATTGGGCCGAGGGTTCACCTTCCAACATGACAGCACACAGCCAAGACAACACAGGAGTGGCTTAGGGACAACTATGTGAATGTCCTAGAGTGGCCAAGCCAGAGCCCTGACTAGAACCTTACTAGACATCTCTGAAGAGACCTGAAAATATCTGTCCACTGATGATCCCCATCCAGCCTGGCTGAGCTTGAGAGAATTCGCAAAGAAGGGTGTCAGAAAATCCCCCAATCCAGGTGTGCAAAACTTGTGCCATACCCAAAAAGACTTGAGGCTGTAAAGGGCAAAGTAAAGGGTCTGAGTAGCTAAAGTGGTAGTAAACCGGAACTAAAATAAAATTGAAGTGGCCCACCCTGCAGGGTTAATTCATACTTACTAGCACATACTGACAGACTTACCTGTAAAGCAGATCCCTCCCGCTCAGTGCTATCATGGATCCCTGGCGATGCCATCTTCACCCAGTCTTTTTGGGTTTGCGGGCTCCAGCTGTATGACTGGCCAGTGCCACAGTGATGTCACCTTTGCACATGCATTCGGGAGCCCTTGGCTCTAACACGGGTATGCCGTCCTTTCAGAGCACATGCGCCGGTGACGTCACTGGCAGCATCCCTTGTGACTATCTCCTAAACAGTGCAAGTTTAGGAGATATTCACTGTATTGTACTGCCTTATTATAGGCTTACCTCTAAGGTACAAGTTCAAAAGTGGAGTATACCTTCACTTTAAGTACATGTGATAGTTTAGTTTTCCTTTTTCGTACATTTGCAAACATTTCTAAAATTCTGTTTTCACTTTGTCATTCTGAGGTACTGAGTGTAGATTAATGAGAAAAAAATAAAATAAAAAAATTATTTAAACAACCGCAGTATCTGGCTGCAACAAAACAACATTGAAAAAAGTGAAGGGGGGTCTGAATATTTTCTGAATGCACAATATACACACATATGCGCACACACACACATAAATGCATACATATACACACCAGTGCGCTTAGTAGCAGATCTAAACTACTTGATCATACATGTGTGTCCCATATAGCCACATTCTTTTTGTGCTTCCTTTTGAAATTTCTTCAGTTGCTGCAAAAGTATTATGGTCACCAACAATCACAAATACTTTATTTAATGAATATGAAAAAGTGAAAGGATTAAGGCTGAATTTGGGTCTTTCCAGCAGCTAAAAAGCAGCCAGACTGGGAGGACCATTCACTTTATGGAGGCTGTGAAATTCTATTGTTCTTAGAGAGCCAGTACCCACCTTCCCCCAACAGACTGCAGTCCCCCTTCCTCTCTGAACAGTAACATCAGAATTTAATACAGATGGAAAGCAGCTCATTAAATAACCCCGAGGTGAATTAAACCCACACACTGGAAAGCACATTGTGAACCTACAGGCTCCAAACATGAAGTTCATTATAAGTGCTCTGTGAGTTTAACAAGCTGTGTAACAAGCGCATACTTCAGTTAGACTTTTTGCAAAATGGGCATGCAAACTATAAAAAATATTAATGAAACCTGTAATATCCAACAGTATCAACAAAAATGCCTACAATGAAGTGGAAATGTTACTCATCATAACCATAAACAATTACCACAAATCGAATCTTGCCAAAATCCAAACAACCTGGGAACAGGTCTATCCCGACACATCTGCTAACTGCTGTAATATTTCCCTGCCTACTAAAATTTGCTTTATCTTGTGAACAAAGTACCTTCAGAAATGAGCTCAAATATATGCCAGGGTTAGGCCCATAATTATGGCATTTGCAGAAAGGCTGGTGAGAATATCTGGAACTTTTTTAGACCATTCAGCATCAATCAGCCTGGTTTCAAATTCACCCCAACCTGAACATATAGTGCACTCGATCCCACCAGAGTACTTGGACTGGTAGGGGTGTTTGTATGTAAACATTATAGACAGAGTTAGGTAATGCACCCAAATGTGGACTGGAGGCCTCGATGTTTCAAGGTTGTTTTTTCACTTCTAGCTTGAGCCTAGTTAACAAAAATAACAAAAGTCCACCAAACACCACCCAAAAAAACATACATAAATGAAAAATTAAGCCAAAACTCTAGTCAGCGTTTTAAAAAAGGCATACACTAATAATTTCACTTAGGAAGCACAACACTTGTTGTGATGGACTATACAACAGTATTTAAACGTTTCAGTTGCTTAGTTTGGAAATGTTAGCTAAATCAATAAATGAATGTTATCTAAGGTATATGTAGAATTGTGCATTCAGTGTTGTCTTAAAGCACAAATTCTAATGTGCGCACAAAAACTATTACCCATCATAGGCAGAGCAGGTACCCAGCAGTTCTACAACTTATTGTTCATGCCTGTAACCCCTATCCACTCCGCTACCCCCAAGGATCCTATCCAAATGGCAAAATTTGGTGAGGTACACCGCCGCCCTGTACATGGAAGCACTATCAAGTACTGTAGAATGAGGGGGGAGGTGTGTATATTGCCCTATACCAAAAATATTTTTTTTGGTGGGGGGGGGGGGTTTATAAGGAGGCTGGATTGGGGGGGGTAGACAAGAAGTCTAAAGTAAGATGTGGCATTAGCAGTGTTACCTTTACCTCGATTATTACGTGCACAAGAGTGCTTTATCTGCCTTTCTGAATTAAAACAACTGATGCAGCTTTGCTCCAGCGAATGGGGATACCTGTAGCAGAAGAAATCTACATGTTGATCTGAAACAGATGCAGAAGGCTAGCTGTAGGGTTCAGTTGCTACAGTGTTGCTAAGATCTATTAAAGCTGCCAAAGGGAGACATTAAAGGGAAGTGTGCAGTACATCTCTTCTGGCTTTTGTTAGCTGATCATAGATAGAAGCCTATGCAGAACAGTTTATCAGCTGCACACTTAAAATACAATGATAAAAAAAGAAGAAAAATACTGCTTGGTTATTCTGTCTGCAATCCTAAGCATGAAAATAATTAACCCTGCATATGTTGGATCAGTCTGCAAGGCATTATATTTTTTTGAACAGTCGTTCTGTAAAGTCAGGTAATGTGAAGCAGCTGCTAAAATGAAACACAATGACATCAGAGTGATGAAGCAATGCCAGCAACTACAATCCTGGGCTATGATGTGCTGTCTGCTGCCACGAGGGAGAGAAGGGTGGCAACTACATGTCCATAAAGGAATATAGGGCAAATGCTGCAACCCCTTATGTGTATAAATCAAACTTCTGTAAAGAAAAACATAAGCCTTTCTACAGTTTTGTTTTTAATATGTGAACTAGGTTAGTTTAAAGTTAGTTACAATGTATTTCTGGTTTAGAAGCCTTGTATACAGAAAGGTGAGTCAGGCAAAGTTGCTTACTACATAACTTAGCAGCACTGCACTATGACTGCGCTTTAATGTTTCTCTCTTAGTGAAAGTCTCTGGATCCAGACTGACCTGGTTGACCGACAATAGAATCTTTAAAAAAGGCTTACTGAGCTGATCAAAGCATTTATTAAGCAGGGATACTGCACAAATTCCCTGACATACAGATGGCCATGTAGATTTATATAGTTCTATATGAAAAATAATAACCAAAATACGGAATAGCAAATACTCTCAGGTAAATAAAGTAATCACTGAAAGTGTTTACCAATATTATTATTATTATTATTATTAATACAGGATTTATACAGCGCTAACAGTATCTGCAACATGAGAGCAGACAGTACAGTTACAATACATTTCAATACAGGAGGAATACTAAAAAGAGAAAACCATGATTAAGTCCCGTGGGCGGGACGAAACACATTGGAGGTGGCCTGGATGGAGCACAAGCTGAGGCCATTTTCACACACAGGTTTTTGTGGTCATGTGCGGCTAAGGACTTTTCTCTTTTAGTACTGATATCCCTGGAACTGGGATCGGCTCTGTCCTCGCTTGCACTCCCAGTGGTTTATCAGAAGAGAACCTGTTGGAGCCTCAAGCAGCACCCACAGTTTGGCATTGGTTCACATTCAAAGTGTTTATCCATTTAATTTTCAATATGAATGGCATGCGCACAGGAGTCACTGTTTATGGCATGGCTCTGAAGGAAGGGCATGGGTATGTTGTTCCTTCAGAGTGCATGCGCCGGTGACATCATTATACAATTACCTATAGGTAAACACCATTCATGAGAGTTTACTCCCACTTTAAGAATAATAGTCTCTCCCAGACCTGTGAGCGGAACCAAAGCTTGCAACTCATTCCTCTGTGGCAGGAAGAACATAAGCCTAACTATGTAGGAGAAAATGTGTAGCTAAGCAGTGATGATGACCCAATCACAGCATTATCACTCCATCATCCAACACCTACAATGAGGTAATTTCTATGAATACACCCAGACAGCTGATGGTAAGCTCCTGAAAGTCACTTACAGCTGTGCACAATCCGAGCGGACATGTGGGTTAAGTAGTGGAAGGCTTATGAGAGACCCAAAGCTCAATCAAAAAAAATAAAATAAATAAATTCTGATATACATCTAAAACCATGTCATTTATTTACATGCAAATATCTATGTTTGTATACACAGACCTACTAAACATATGCATATTAAGAAGCACACACACTGTGTTATGGCAATTCTGAAAAAACCTGACATTTCATGTATTATTCCCAAGGCATCCTCTTCCTTCATAAATTAAGAAAACAAAAACTGGTAAAGGCAGCTTAGTGTAAAGGGCCCCAAAGCACCAGCTGACAACCCTGCAAGAGTGAATCATAAAATTCAAGAGCCTGAAGCATTCTGCAAACTTAAAGTGGAGGGAGACGTGCACACTGCATGGAGCATAGTCAGAGAATGGTTCCACATGTACCGCCATTCACAGGAAACTGACAGATTTATGAACTGAGCTGTACATTAAGGCTCTTTCTGTGAAAGCGCAGCCTCATTCTCTCTCTGCTCCATCTCCCTAACTACATTGTTTCCCTAAAGCAGGATGCAAGAGTAGAGCTGTACTGAAAACAAGTCATGTGCAGCTTTACATGGAGAAGTAGTATAAAAGAAGAAAATATGTAATTGTTGCGGCTGTCTGAGCGGAATTTTAATAAGTTTGACCGGAAAGATAAATTACCAATTCTTGATATTTTACTTTGCACAGAGATGGTTACATAAAATACACATAGATCCTATGAATTACATTGTTTTGTTCTATAGGCTTTAGATTATTAAATGCAAACATCTTTTAGAATTCTAGTTCCAAATTATCATCTGTAATCGTGGGGAATCCTACATTAAGATATTAGTGTTAATAAGCCCAAACTGTTCTGTCCAGGGACAGGAACCAAATCTCAGAGGAGACGGACATAGATGCTTGCATAGCTTCAGAGCAGAACTGGAAGAATTATTATATGTGCATCTCTTTAAAGGTACACTCCAGGGAAAAGCAAAGCCTGGAAAAGGCACACAGGAAACAGAATAGATACCCAGGTGTTTTGTATATCACAGTATTACAGTTCAGTGGTGGCCCATGCACTGTGGGCGCACGGGCGCTGCCCCCCCATCCATGCGCCCGGCCCCTTTCAGGACACCGGACGCATGGATTCCTATGGCGGGGGTGGTACTTTTTGAAGCACCTGATTAGAGCCAGAAGCTCTTATAGGCTTCACAATAGGGTGGGCTCGGGGTGCAGAGAGTTAATTTTCACACTAACCTTCCTCCCTGCCAATCAGGAGGCAGGGCAGCAGACCTGCTTCCTGATTGGCCAAAGCGCCAGGCCACCCTATTGGATGCCTGGCGCTTAGGAAGAGGAGGAGTGGAGAAGACACGCTGCAGGAGCTGCTGCGATAAGTCCCCTCTGCCAGAGCCGTGTGCGTGGGGGGGTTCGGCGCTGCCAGAGCCGCACTCGCGAGGATGGGTTTGGTGCGGCTTGAGCTGTGTGCGGTGGGGGGGTGTGGGTGTTGCTGCCTCCAGAGATGCGCCGGGGCAGGGGGGGTTGGGTGCTGCTAGAGCCGCGAGTGGGTGGGGTGGGTGGTGGTCACAGTGGTTGCACATGGTGGTCCCATGTGGCTGCATTTTATGGGCAAAGTGAGGCTGCAATAGATGGGGGGGGGTTTCAGTATTTTTCAGTTTGCGCCCCCCCAAAATTTTGAGCAACAGCCGCCACTGCTACAGTTTACCCTTCTCACTTCTGTTGAAAACATAAAAAGCCCCTTTGCATACCTCTTTGCAAAGAGGTATCTACACCTATTGCTGGATCCCTACCATCTCTTCCTGTTGTATCATTAGTAAAGCTGGCCATAACCAGAATGCATTTGGCCAATTCATGCTTAATCCACCAAAATTGCCAGGCAGCAAATTCTTTGCTAAACAGCACCTGTATCCAATTAGGATGCAGTCACTGTTTGGATATTCTGACAACCACGGGTGCCAGCTGTCAGAATAGAACAGCGAGCAATGTAGATTACTTAATCCACACTGTTTAGCATGGATGGTTTGTCTTGATTGGACTGTGGGGCTGAATGAAGGAAATCTTAATCTGTGTGGCTAGTTTTAGGCAATCCCCCCCCCCACAGCCACCAATCAGATTCATGCCTGCTTTGGAGATTTAACTATAACAGATTATGCATCTTGGAAAGAAAGATAAAGTTACACAACAAGGCCTTGTTCACAAGGACACCAAACACCTCTTCCCCACACCCACCAGGTCTGAAAAGTTTAAAGCCAAACTGAGGTGTACTGAGGTGTGCGAACTACAAGAACAGACGGCACACAATTAGAAATCCATTGGCAGCTAAAACTATAAACACATATTTGAAAAGTGTATACAGTGGTTTGTCTGGCGTTCTACTTTAAAACATTAATGGAATAAATTTGATTACTGGACAATAATCAATTTGAACATTGGACAATAGAAAACAAAAGACACAAGTTAAAACACAGCTAGAATTATATGCCAATGAACAAAAGAAAATATAGCTTGTTGCGAAAATTGCAAATTTCTACATCTACACAGAAAAAAAAAAATATAGAATGTCAGCCACACTACTAAGACTCTGGCTTCAGTAAAACAGTGACCTCCTGTCCACAAGGCTCTGCTGTTTTTTTACTGCTGTAACAAGGCAGTTAAATGCTCTCAGTACTCATACTGATCACCTCCTTCTGCAACCTTGTTTTACTACAGAGAGCTTTCTTTCTCAAAGCTTGTAGTGAAATCGGATGTGACAAGGCGATGTCGGACTGGACTCTGGACTTCCTCCAAATGGTGAGACATAGTCCATTAGTACAGAACGGGCACCGGCAGGATAAAGATTTGCTGAGGATGCCATTTTCTGCAAGGCTGGGAAACTGCCCCCGTGTCTGCAGTGCCAAATACCGACTGACACAAGAGATAACTCACAGCAGGAGCTGCACCAAATTCACTGCAGAAGAAGAAAGATTTTTTTTTTCAGTTTTCTAATTAGGATCTTAAATAGTAAATCTTAAGGAGAAATCAGGATTACCTCTGCAGCCTATAAAAAATGTATAAAACAGCGCGTTGTTTTTCTGACAGTTTGAATAGCACACATCCAAGTCCATGTCGAAGTGTTACCAGACAACATAAAAGCACAACATACATAAATATAGGACCGCTGGAGAATTTTTTATTTTACTGTGTAGTGTTTCAATTGATTGAGGGGAAGGAGGGATTTAAATGTAGTAGCAAAAATATGTATAGCTAAAACTATTTTTACTGAGCTGAATATGGAAGGATTAAGCATCAACATTTTTCATTTTAAGAATATATGTTCAATTTTCTAATCATTTGTGGAGTCAAATTGATATCAGTTTTTGACCACAGTGACAAGAAAATTCCAAGGAGCAAGACAGAAAATCATGGATTGATCATATTTCTAATAGTGTATGTATGTATCCTGTTTGTACAGGAAAGTCCATTCACTCCAGAAATTAGTTAAAAATCTTTAAGTACTTTCAAGTCACCAAATGCATCGAAAAGAATTTTTGTATGAATGTTTGGAAGTCTACCAGTGTATAGCCAGCTTTACAACCCATCAAGTTTCATTGCTCAAGTCTCTGCTGGGTATTGTAGGTTCACCTTCTCTTTATCCTAGTTACCATTATCACTGAGACAGAAGTGACACGAAATCCACAATTTTTAAATTTGTTACCAGAACTTTGGGGTGGGGCTACACCTGTGCCAGTGACAGCTACCGTTTTGGTCATCCATAAAAAAAAAAAAAAAAACTAAAGAGAGTCTATCAAACTGAAAAAATTGCAGGAAAGGGCTCACACAGGCACCTGAGCCCATGCAACGTAAATTCTGGCATTATTTCCTCGCACTGGAAGCCCAGGTGCTGACATGAATTATTATGGGTGGCTCTACTCGAGTATACGTTGATGCTCGTGTTATTAGATTGTAAGCTCTTCTGAACAGGGCCCTCTTAATTCTCTTGTATTTTAATGTATTGTAAATTTATTGTCTCCTTTTATATTGTAAAGCGCTGCGTAAACTGTTGGCGCTATATAAATCCTGTATAATAATAATAATAATATAGGGTACATGCGTGTTCAAAAAATAAAACCAAGTATTTTTTTATGCTTACTTGCAGCGTTTTTCTTTTCCATCAATTTTTATTCATTTGCAATGCATCTTTGAGAACAATTACTAGTCCATTCCCTAGAAAAAGTTATAGCCCTGACTTCTTCTGAGTGTGTCTATTCCTTGTGCTGGCCCAGCTACTACTGTCCCTCCCTTTGCCTCCCAACAGAAACTTGTATGTAGCTGCTGGGGGAGGAGTGAAGGGGAATACTTCAGAGTGTCACTTGAATGGCAGCTTTAAGTCAACAGCACTGCTGACATCACATCCAAGATGGCGGTGCCTGGCAGCAGTCTCAGGCCTTTTGGATGTCTAAACAATGAAGGCTTTTACAGGTAAAATGCTTGCATAAAATATGCTGAATGCACATATACAGTGGATATAAAAAGTCCACACACCCCTCTTAAAATGTCAGGTTTCTGTGATGTAAAACAAATGAGACAAAGATAAATTCAACTGAGTTGTGCAGTTTATAGGCCATATTAACTGCTTGCCAACCAGCTGCTGTCATTATACTGGCAGGTTGGCACAGCTGAGCGAATCGCCATAGGTGTACGCCGGCCGCTTTAAGAAGTAGAGAGAGATCTGCTGTTCCTAGTGATCAGGAACAGCGATCTCTATCTACTCCCTTGTCAGTACACTCCCCCCCCCCCCCCCCAGTTAAAAAACACCTTCCTAGGGAATACTTAACCCCTTATTTGCCCCTTATGTTAACCCCTTCCATGCCAGTGACATTTATACAGTAATTAGTGGCTATTTTTAGCTCTGATCACTGTGCAAATGTCAATGGTCCTAAAAAAAGTGTCAGATCTATGCGCCGCAATGTCCCAGTCACACTAAAAATGGCTGATCTACGCCATTACTAATAAAAAAATAAAAAAATAAAAAAATAAATCTATTCCCTATTTTGTAGATGCTATAACTTTTGTGCAAACCAAACAATATACGCTTATTGTGATTTATTTTTACCAAAAATATGTAGAATACATATTGGCCTAAACTGATGAAGAATTATTTTCTTTTGGATATTATAGCAAAAAGTAAAAAAAAATTTTTTTTTTCAAAATTGTCGCTCTTTTTTGTTTATAGTGCAAAAAATAAAAACCGCAGAGGTGATCGAATACCAGCAAAATAAAGCTCTATTTGTGGGGGGAAAAAAAACATAAATTTTGTGTATGATGTCACATGACCGTGCAATTGTCCGTTAAAGCAACAGTGCGGTATTGCAAAAAATGGCCTGGTCATTAAGGGGGTAAATCCTTCCGGTCCTTAAGTGGTTAAAGGTGGAAAAAGTTCTAAAATGAGTTGTCTCATTTTTTTACATCACAGAGACCTGACATTTTAACAGGGGTGTGTAGACTTTTTATATTCCCTGTAATTGTATGGAATGATTTTTGTTGAAATGTAAGATCTAGTGACAGGGTCTCTTCAAATTGTCTTCTCTATTCCGGGGTGATAGGCAAATAACAGTTTCAATAACTTTATATTTATTATGCTATTTTGCAAGTGCCATAAATTGAAAAGTAGAGATGCAAATCCTTCCTCTTTTTTTTCATTTTCTATAGACGAGCATTGTTATTGTTGTTATTGTTATTGTTAAACGAGCAATTTTGTACATAACAAAAGATCCCTGGAGTATTATGGATTAGCTAAAGAGATAGCATAAAAGTTACTGCTTGCCTTTTGTCTCACTTTGACTGAAACTTCAGACTGTGTCATATAATAAGGAATGTCTTCAGACTGAGCCGTCTGATAAGGGATGACAGCTAATGATTTTCATGTGAAAATTTCTGCTTGAGCTATTGAAGTCTGTAAACAACAGGCTTTAAATCTGTAAGCCTGGAATACATAAAAAGCCTGAAAAACATAAAAAAGGAGCATAATCCTTTACCTGCTGGCTTAAAGAAATAGTGTAAAATACTGCTATTATACATGTAACAAGAAAACATATTTTTTTTTTTTTTTTAGGTCTGATCAGAATAAAGAAATTAAGTACAAACAACTGCACATTCTCTTAAATGTTGTTTTAGCAATTTGCATTTCCTTACACAATGGCCACGTCTCATTCAAACTTGAGACGTGCACCTGAAAATCTAAACAGCTCTGTGTGTACATATTAAATCGAGTTGGGGTATTTTCCAAGAGTGTGAAATGACTTCAGGTGACTGCATGAGAAAACCAAGAGCAAAAAAAAAACCTCACTCTTGCAAACGTTAAATACTTAGCAGGAGATGACAAATCAAATGGGAATTACTGCGGTAAAAACATAATTAAAAACTTGATTGAAGTTAAACAGAATTTGCATAACACTGCAAATTAACTTTTAACGCAAAGCATTCAGCAAGAATGAAATAAAAAGGCATTTCATTAGGAAGCTATATTTAAACAATATAGAACAAAATAGAGACATTTTAATGGGAGATGCAGAGTTTTTAATATCAACAAATGGCGGAGACAGGCAGAGGTCTGCACAATATCTGTCGCTGGGCTGAATTAAACAAGAAGCTTCTCCTTTATCAGGAATTTACTTTGTAATGAATTAACAATAGCTAAGCCACTGCAGAAAATCATATTTTATCTATTTACTTTGCTATAACCTCAATGCTTAAAATACCAGGCTCAATATGTTCACATTACAGCATTCGCAAGTTCCTATTATTATTATTAATATGATTCTATGTATTTATATAGCACCGATAAGCAGTGCAAGTCGCCCTTTTACTTTGCCTATTTTTTTTTTTTTTTTAGATACCCAGCACGTGTGAAAAACATTAGTTGAATGAAATAATTGTAATACTAATGTTTTAAAAACCTTGCTGCTATGTACAGTTCGCAATTATACATTTACATGGAAGCAGCCATAACTGCTGGTTATGAAAGCTCTGCTTTTCAGCTGATCCCCTTATCCCATTGTTAGATTACTATATCAATGCAATAAAGTAGTCTCTAATGAAGACAAACACCCACAATGCATCTGGTAGCTGAAGATCATGTCATTGTTGCCTGGGCTGTAAGTAGAATGATGGAGGTTGGAACTGTGAATGAAATAACAGGAAAGAGATAGATATACATCTATCATATATTATTTATTTTTTTAATAAAAAATATAAAACACTAGTTGGCAAAGCTGATGTGTTGATTCACCTTGAACTTTAAAGAGTAAGACTTAATGTACACGAGACGTTTTTACAACCTCTCCTGAACGATTTAACTTGACAGATAGTAGCCCACGTTTAAAACGCCTTTTTTGAGCGTTTACATGCCGCGTTTTATTCATGGGATCCATGGGTCGTGATGACGAAACGCGTTGGGTGTGACTGTACGGCAACCAGCTGTGACATCTGACGTCAAACCGGAAGTGACGATCCAAGTCTGATGAGTCAGTGTGGGCGAGATACAGGATACACACCATGGGTCTGCTGTGACCACAATACATCATTGCTTGCTGTTAGCAAGAGGATTTTTCATGCATGAGAGTGCGAGGCATCTTTATTCAGTGAGTGCGTTTCTTAAGGGGAACGGAAGCACTACTTACACGCGGTGTGGTGGAAGATTTGGAGGATCACAATCGTTATAGAAGCATATTTGAATTCACCAAGATAAATTTGGACTGTTTAAAATCAGACTTTATTCATAGTCACTGTTGATACATTGACTAACACTTGTCACTGAGTGTTATTTTACAGTATTCATTATATTGTTTACAGCATTCTGACACCAGCGCCACAATTTACTTTTAGATAGAGGGTAAATGCATTGTTTATTTTGACTTATTTAAAAGTGGCAGCTTGAACAATTTTCCAGTTTTTCTTTTGGCGCAGTGGTGGGGCTTCAAGTGTGGGTGTGGTAATCTTGCAGACCATCAGTTTTTTATGTCCAACATAAGCAGGCAAATATAAATTAGGATACATTGGTGCTTCAGTCCTGGTTCACACTGGTGCGATGCGGGAAACCCTTCAATTTAGTGCCGGTTCCCGCAGCGCACCTCAATCACACACTGGTTCACACTCACATCTGTATAACGCTGGGGGTGTCAATGTAAAGTTAATGAAACCCCCAGATCGGTTCGCAGTGTGAACTGTGAAATGGTGGAGGAATTGGATCACAGTTGTGAACACCCATGCGATCCGATTACAGTGCATATCAAATAAAGGGTCCTGCATCATTTTAGTGCGAATGCAATGTGATTTCAGCCATACAGTTTGGATGGCTGAATTTGCATCACACAGCAATGCAGTGCAAATCATATGCGATATCTGATCGCACAAGTGTGAACCCAGCCTTAAAGGAAAAAAAAAAGAAAGTAACCAGCAAATTGTGTTTGCTACATGACTACTCAGATTTCTGCTACAGAAGATATGATAGCCAATAAGTTCACAACAGAAGGGGCTAATTAAGGTAAACCTGACAAGTATTCAGACAAGAAATCTAGGAAGTTACAGCATTTGCATCCTTGACTCAGGGCAATGACCAGGAAGTTTGACTAAGGGCCTGTTCACACCACATGCAGTGCAGTGCATTTTTTCTTTTTGCATCAAAAATGCATGGAAAGTAGGTTATATGAGTTCCAATAGCATAGTTCACACCAATGCAGTGTGTTCCAGTGTATTTGAGTGCCAGAAAAAAAAAAAAAAAAGTACAAAATGTGTTTTTTTCCTGCACAGAACTGTACTGGAACGTCATAAAAAACATTATAAAGGAATCAAAATTGCACTGGAACCCAGTACAGTACAAAAAGAAAACAGGAAAAAAAAACATCTGGAATACACCCGGAAAAGCAACAAAAACACTGGAAAGCATCAAAAACGCATTTGTCAACTTGACCCCCATTTCCAGTAAGATACCGTAAGTCTCTACTAAAGCATTTACTGAATGCTGCCAGGGGCATGATTCCCCAGTATATGGAAAAACCAAGCTCCATCTAACATCCCATCCCGCGATGGTTCACCAGGGTGAAGGAAGGACATTCAACACATGGAGCACTTGACTGCCGCTCTTAGAAATAAAATTGAGGAGCACAACACACGATGGCTTCACTGGGACTAGTTTTACTATTCAGATGAATACTTATCGCTATCCTAACCTAATAACAATTTCTGTATTGGATTCTATTTCAGGACCTGTCGCCCCCACAGTGGACCTCCACCCCTACCATTCGCCCTATCATTCCGCCCCTTCCTCTACCCCTCCCCATTAGTTTTCTTTTCTTCTCTTTCCTCTCTTTTCACATCTTCCCTCTCCCCTCAGACACCCTAGAGAGTGTTTCTCTCCCTTTTTTCAAAAAGATTTCAAAAAGCTTTATGGTGTACGTTGATATTGTGGGTGAAGCTCTCAGGCCATATGCACAGATTCTGATTCTTGTACTCCTGGACTTTTTTCACTAGCTGCTACCACAAGGCGTATGTCTTTGGGATTTATTGAGGTTCAACACCTTTCCTCTCAATGGTAGTTCTGATTGTGCAGTATACATTTATGGTGCTAGTGACTCTTTTCTATTGCAATGCAATCTTCTGTACACTCTTTTACTATGGTTTTTTACATTTGTGTTGCATCCGGAATGGATCTGGAGGATGTTTTTGTGGTATGAACGGGCACTAAGTGTGTGCTTTTTTGCATATTTCCGTGCATTGCATTTAGGGTAACCCATTGAAATTAATGGGTTGCCTGAAATGCAACACATAGAAATGTGCCAGCAATGCACAAAAAAAGGTGCCTGCACCACCTTAAAAACCATGCCGCACCAAAATGCATGGTACTACCATGCAAGCACGTTATTTAGAGATGTGGGGGTTCCATTCGGAATAAATGGTATCGCTGCATGCCTGCAAAAAGGCAGAGTGTTGCAGGAAAGTATGCAATTTTGCATATGTTTCCACAATGCACTGGTCTGAATAAAGCCTAAAACTATTAAATAATAAAACAAAAAGTAGAGAGAAGAAAGAAAGGCAACTAGGACCACTGTGTGGCTTATTCTATTCTACCGTTTTGAAAAGAGAAGCCTGACAGCTAGAAAACTATTTTCATAAAGTGGTCAACACAGCCAGTATTTATCTAATGACATGCTTCTTTCTGATAAGGAAATATCAGGAAATTTAAAAGGGATTTAAAAAATAAATAAAATAAATAGAAAAGAAAAGAAAGGGTGAGCTACTTACACTATTCAGCAAACACTAAGGCTGGGTTCACACACCAATGCGAATTGAATGTGGGTTCCCCCGCATCCAATTCGCATTACAGGAGATTGTGACCGGATCTCTATGGAGCCGGTTCACATATCTCCGTTGCGGCTGTGCGTCTTTGGCTCAGTTTCAGTCAAAATTCAGCCCCGATTCGTCCCCGAAACTGAGAACAGGGAAGTACTGGAACCCTTCTGCAAGCCGCATCCTTTGGAGGTGTGAACCCAGCCTAAAGCTGTGATTACATGGGAAATTCACTCTGTTCATGTTCAGCTGAGATCTCTTGTAATCTCAGGGGGCACAGAAAATCTTCTAGTATTTTTATTTATTATGCAATTGTAAGTGAGCTTTTTAATTTTGCCTCCTATCTGTTTGAAATAGCCATCTTTTGGAAGTTGATTATAATTTTATTGAATAAATACAGCTTTCTACCTGCACATGGTTTGCTTGCGCACTATTTTTACAGACATTTAGATTAACCTTTTTAGCTGCATACAAACCACTACAGATGTCTGGAATAGTTGTAAAAAGTATATCAGAAATTTGTAATGAAATTTGTTGCAGCAGCAAAAAAAAAAAAAAAAAAAAAAACACTTGGGCTGTGGTTTAATGGCTTCATCTTAATCATTAGGCTTTTGCAGAACCTCATTAATGCTGAGGGGATAATCAGCTTTTGGCAATCAATATGTTAAGCTCACTTTACAAGCACTTCTGTGTTTGTGTGGAAATCACCCATTAGCCCACCAAGTGGTGCTTCACTGTGTTGCTTTAACTTCTCAAGTGGCATTGTAAAACCTACCTGATGCACAGCAGCATTGTGACACAGCCGGTGACTGCCCGTGTCCTTCACACATCACAGTTCACTTATGCATGTAAAAACAAAAAGGCACAATAGGGGAAAAAATAAATTTTCCTCAGGCTTAAAAAATAAATGCTCATGAGATTATATGAAACACTAAAATATAAGGCTATAGTATAGTATTACCAATACAAAATGTATCTCTTGCAAAAACAGGACTAGCAAAGATTTTGGAATGGTTAGAAAACCTACTTTGTGTCCTGTTAGGAACTTTTCCCTTAACTTCTTGTTCTGAAGCCACAACAGGGAGCAAGAGGAAGCCTCTCCTCTCAAAGTTATCCTCGTTGCACAATTCCCTTTCATTAATGTAAAATTTAAAGGGTTCCCATAGCTTTTTCCACAAAGTTACAATGGTTAGCGTGATAATTCAAGGGGGGGGGGGGGATCCCCCAAGCTGGGACATAGAACCTCTAGCTAGATTTTTATTGATCTTTAACCTTGTCTATAACAAACACTTAAAGATTTTAGCTATACATAAACTTTATGAATCCTGTGTACTTTGTCGATTTCTTCCAGATTTATGCAATAATAATTGCCTCTGTGTGGGAGTCACTTCTAATAAAGACCGGTCACTGCTGTTCTTGCACCTTGTGCAGGGTAACTAGTCTGGTCTCCTCCCCCTACAGTTCTCTGCAGGCAGCCTGTAGCGGGTGGGCCCGCTGGGTCCATCTCACAGCTCTGCTCAGTGATCAGATCATTGCTGCTTTTGCAAGGTAATAACTGGGTCTGCAAGGGCTCGCAACGTGGATTTATATCATTTGTGGCTATAGAGGGATATATTCAATGTAAGTTTTTGAGCCTAGCGTTCAGCTTTAAAGCTAGCACATGAAAGTTTAAAGCTGAACTCAGGAAAAATTCAAATCTAACCTTTGCCGCAGAGTTAATGATGGGGTAATGTTGGAAATTTAGGATGGAAAGAACATCCTGGGGTCCTAAAAGAGGCCACGCCTTTTGGCAGTGTGGGGCACCCATAAAGTCTATAGGACAACAAGTTATTTAGCAGAAAGTGGGTCCCAAAAGTTCCTAAATGTTGCCATATTTTCCAATAGTTATTAGAGAACATCCAATGGAGTCTGGAATTTACTACAGTGAACGTTAGTATATTGAAAGATCATGCTTTTAAAATCATTTGTCACCATTAGGTTAAGATCTCACACACACACACAGATGTCTAGAGGCTCATGTAGACGCTGGTAGCTTCTGCACTGGCATTTACTTGCGCATGCACGAATGGCATATTTCCACAAACATGAAAGTTGAAGAAGTCAAGTAACATAGGTTCCAACCTCCATTTTTTTTCCCCCAGAGAGTCAGAACTTCTGCCATGTGTTTTTGTTGTTTGTGTCCTTATTGCAGAGATTCACCATCACTTCCTGTTCTTGTGGAACCAGAACAAAAAAAGAATTGCTGTGGGTGTCACTGATCCATGAAAACACTGAAAGCAAAAAAAAACACCCCTCCCTATGTTACTAAATAAAACATGCCTCCGTCACTGTCTCTTCCCTCATTACCAAGGCTATAACCCTTTCCTTCTCTGCACAAAACTATCAGGCTTTAAAGTATGATCAATACAAAAAAAAACACATTTGACATTGTTAGGATACTGCACTTCCCCTGCATACATAGGCAGCTCTGATATTCCCTAGAGAAGCCAGATGTTAGAAGTTAAGACCACCTGGAACTAAAAAGTTTCTAAGGGTGTAGGAAAAAAAAAAGAAAAAAAAGAAAGCGTTTTAAAGCAATAAAAAGAAAATAAGTCCTCCACACAGACAGGCCTTAAGGAGACCACTAACAGACCAAACCTGTCCTCATAACCCAAACTACAGGAAGAAGCAATGGCTTCAGACAAGTGTCTTCTATGGTTAACCCTATAAAAAGAGAGAGAACTCTGTCCTCTGCTTGTATATAAATAGAAAAAAAAATTCCTGGATTTTAATTTCTTTTAAAGGTGCTACATTGGACATGGCTCCCACAAATGTAAATCACTGGGAATATAAGCGAATTTGCTTGCCATAGGCAATTGTATACTATATGTAACACAGCAATGGGGGGGGGGAAGACTTATGGGCAGCAGGTCAGTGAGAATAAAAGGTGGTGAGATATCCACACATGAATGCTCCACAGCAGAGGAGAGGATCAAACCCCCTTATGGGAATATTCTCCAACATGCTGGTAAATCTCCCTGTGTCATAACAAGTGGCTTTGACCACCAGTACCATCTAGACATTCAGGCAGGGCTTGACAACTCCATGTTGTGCTTGAAATTAAACACATACAGTATCTAACAAGTTTCACTAATGGAAACCCAAAGGCTTCAGAAGAAGAGTATACCTAAAAATGCTCTGTGAGCATTACAGAGAATTTTATTATGGTGTTCTGATATCAGATTAATTCCATGTAGATTTGTATTTTGCCTTTACAATCCCTTTATATACTGAAGATGAAGGTCAAAACTCTGCACACATGATTATTAGAACTTGTGCTGATGTGTAGTGCACATACTTATTTTGTAGTCCATTTACTTAGGTACTCATTAAAGAGAAAAGGCAATGGATGAAACATGGCTTTTCCCTAATGTTACATCCATTCACTGATACAGCAGTCCAATGTTTCAGCATACATTACACCTGGGAAAATACCCCTCTTACAAGTACCTATGTCACCTTCACTAGTTGCCTTCAATGTTCAATAAATTAAGAAGTGGCAAGTGAGTGGGCAAATAAGAGAGACATATATATGAGCATAGACACGTAAATTGCAACACTGGCACCTAGAAGAGGATGAAGATGAATTGTGTGTGCCTGTACGTGGATATATGCAAGGTCTTTAAAACTGAAATCCAGAAATTTAGCCATTTTGTAAAAAGTGCAGGTACGCTATGAGTTAAGTCCAAGGAGGTACATGACATCCCCTGAACTTAACTCATTATTTATATCTGACAGATTTATGACTCTGCCAGAGCATACACTAACACTCAAGGCTGTAAAAGAGGAGAGGGAGGCACACAGAGCAGCAATGCCCACCCCTCCCCTCCTCATTCAGGGAAGCCTTTGTATTTTGTGCATGAGTTCACAAAATACAAAGGCTTCTGTGATTAGGCAGAAGGAGGGGAGGGGTGGGCATAGCAGCTGCACTGACTCTAATGTTGAAGATGCTTAGACCTGAAACATAGGTTTTGGACTCCCAGAAATACAGCGATAGCCATCTTCTGGGGAGAGCAATAAAACCGTCAAATGTAAATATAGATAAGCTTAGGAGAAGTCATGCAGCCCCATGGTCATAGTGTACCATCACATTTTACAAAAGGAGCTGAATTCCTGGAATTCAGCTTTAAGGAACCCATTTTTTTACTAAGGTTCTGCCAGCTTCTGCCAACAATATCCTGTGCATAAAAATCTAAATTTTATGTGTGCAAAAGGTTTTGGTCTATATGTACATAAAGGCTCTGGTGTCCCGGATGTCGAAGACCTGTGTACAGTCAGCCATAGACATGAATTGGTGAAAGTGGTGTTCAGAGTGTTACAGTTACGTGTGTTTGAGCTACTTTACCCACATAGTGGCAAAAAGCTGCGTACAGCTACCTTCACTTATTCATATCTATGGGTGGCTGCATGCTGGTCTGGGACATCCTACACACCAGAATACACATTATTTTTATGGTGCATCCATATGCATGTAGCCTTATGCAAAAGAGCTGGTAATAAAAATTATATATTAAGATATTTAACATATCAAATCTGCAAATATCAAACCTAGTTCCGGCAGAAAAGTGTATGGATTTTTTACATGGGGACATTCTACTGAACCTTTCAGACCATTCACATCAATGGTTGGCCCCACAACAGTTTACAATTTAATGTTCTTCTAACACAAGGCGATTGTAATCATATTGGTGCACAAAACAGTTTTTTCATTTGCACTAACAGTAAATTTTTCTGGACAAACTTTCACACTCTTTCCTGTCCAAGAAATACTGATACACAAAGGTTTAGCAAGATGCCAAGACAAATGCTTCAATTCAAGGACAACTGTACTTTTAAAAGAAACCCCTTCTGTCCATCCAACCCTTCCCAAAACACCCAACGTAGAGTGGATGTTGCTGCAGAATGTAGAATTGGTGAGGATTTGGATGGAAACTGTCATCTATAAACATTTTGTAATGTTTTCAAACTGTGCAACTCAAAAATGTTGCTTTTTCGTGACCTACGGCACTTGGGGCTTGTTCATACATACTGAGGTGACCTGCGTTTTTTTGCACTGGATAAATATGCTGGGGCACATAGAAAACTATTACGTTCTATACACAGGTGCAACAAACTGCCTTGCTGTGTTGCAATTAGGATATTTGGTGTATAAAGGATACATACAGTATACTGTGAACTAGTACAGGGTCACGGTTAGGTGTGAAATGATTATCCTTTTAGATCAAGCAATAACCTAAACGGCATGCTAACAAGTCACTCAGATGCAATTTAAAGACATCTGATACTACAGGTCAGCATAAAATGTCATTTGACTCCAAGATTTTGTGCCATTGTTTGATATCTGTATAAAACTCGACAAATAGGATTACAAATATATAAATATTAAAAAAAAAAAAAAAAAAGAACACGAATGGCTT
The DNA here is from genome assembly GCF_042186555.1 of Aquarana catesbeiana. Taxonomy (NCBI): domain Eukaryota; kingdom Metazoa; phylum Chordata; class Amphibia; order Anura; family Ranidae; genus Aquarana; species Aquarana catesbeiana. The sequence continues at coordinate 201,588,158 of NC_133331.1, forward strand.
AAAAAAAAAAAACCTACTTGCTTCATTAGCACTATGCAGAATATTCCTTATGTAACCAATTTCATAAAACAGGTGGAACTGTTCCTTTAAAAAAAAAAAAAAAAAATGTTTAGGATGTTAATTTAGCGGACTGAGGTACAAAGTCTAGCCATGATTATGTGTGTATTACATAGCTTAAAGACAGATTCTGGTTACCACAGGGCAGTAGCTGGGTATCAACATACTGCAAATAGGTGAGCACAAATTCAGATTAGGGCCCTTTCACACTGGCACTTCTGCTTAACGGAATCCACTTGCTCAGCTGGGCATTGCTCCACTGAGCAGGCGGGTGACAGGTCCATGTCCGCTCCGCTATGTATAGTGGACACAGTTTCCATCCAATCCGATGGATGGCTGGAAAATAGGACCACCATCCATCTGTTTTTGCCAGACAGTATCGCATGGAGGGGGGTGTCAGCAGACATGAGTCTGACACCCGCTGCTCCTAGGACTGCAACTAACGATTATTTTCATAATCGATTAGTTGGCCGATTATTATTGCGATTAATCGGTTAATAACCTTTTTAAAAAAGTGTGGTGTATGATTTAGTTAATATGCAAAGTTTTAAAAAAAGGCAGTTTATTCTTAAATATCTCTATGCAGTAGTAAATGCAAATAACCAACTATATGGTTAGGGAGCAAAATCGCGAATCCACTTTGAGAATAACAGACAGAAAAGATATACTGTTTATACTATTAGAGGAGATATACTGTATAGATACTATTAGAAGAGAGATAGTATATACAGTATATATCC